>NC_133328.1:257392877-257497877 GCF_042186555.1 Aquarana catesbeiana | reverse complement strand
CGGTCATTCAACTCTGTACCCAAATAAAAATTTTACTTCTTTTTTTTTTTTTTTTTTTTCCCCATAAATAGAGCTTTCTATTGTTGGTGTATGATCACCACTGCGTTTTGATTTTGTTTTTTTGAGCTATAAACAAAGACTGACAATTTTGAGAAGAAACGTTTTGCTTTCTGCTATAAAACATCAGATATCCAAAAAAAAAACAAATTTCTTCCAAATTTTTATGCCAATCTGTTTTCTGCTACGTTGCAGGGAAAGAATCCATCACATCCCTGTTGTCAGAATGGAGCTCTGCCTTGTTTACATAGGCAGAGCTCCATCCAGCCTCTCTTCCCAACAATCGGCAGGTGTCGGTGGACATCCATTGGCTGGCATCCGCTGATTGGCTCCTGCTGTGACTAATCATAGGAAAAGCGGTGGGCCTCCTAGGCAAAAGTGCAGAATTATATATCTGCACAGAACGGCTGCCCTATGGCAGTAAATCTGCTAGAAGGGCCTTCATTTTGTGGTTAATGTCAATGCATGTTCCTTGCTAAAGAACATTATTTTTTATAAAGTTGTTATGGGTAAAGTAACTTTTCAGTGTTGGATCTAGAGGTTTGTTGCATTTAACTTTGCACCCTATGGCACCCACACACTCTCTTGAGAGTAATTCAGCATCAAGCAATTATATGGAAGCGAGGGTTGTTGACCGGCTAATTACCTGACAATTGTGCCACATCCTATACTAAGAATTTAAACAAAAGAAATTCCCCTAGTGGACTTTAAAGGCACATATGAAAGGACGTATAGAAAAGTGTATAATATGTGAACAATAATTTATTCATTGCAAAAACATCATAAAAACATCAATAACATTGTAACAGATAATGGAAGGAATGCGGTTCATGCATTTATACATATATAACTATTGATACCAATGTGCTTGCACCCGACGCGTTTCGGAGTTGTTTTAGCCTCTTTCAGGGGTGGTTGTAAATTTTAGCAAGGGTTTCTAAATTAAGAATAGTGTATTTAGCAAAGAGATAGTGAGTATATGTACATATCAGACCATAAGGACATACATACCTGTACACATTAAATTTGTTTCGTTTACACTTTGGCATATATGTAGACTAGCTATGCATTCCACAGAAATTTAAAAACAAAGGCGCTGACACTGTCTGCCCATCCAACGTGTTTCCCAATCGTAATACATGAGGGTTACTTAACATAACCAGAATGTTAATACTTCATACGTAGCACCTTCATCTGCTACGTATGAAGTATTAACATTCTGGTTATGTTAAGTAACCCTCATGTATTACGATTGGGAAACACGTTGGATGGGCAGACAGTGTCAGCGCCTTTGTTTTTAATTTTCTGTGGAATGCATAGCTAGTCTACATATATGCCAAAGTGTAAACGAAACAAATTTAATGTGTACAGGTATGTATGTCCTTATGGTCTGATATGTACATATACTCACTATCTCTTTGTTAAATACACTATTCTTAATTTAGAAACCCTCGCTAAAATTTACAACCACCCCTGAAGAAGGAGGCTAAAACAACTCCGAAACGCGTCGGTGCAAGCACATTGGTATCAATAGTTAAATATGTATAAATGCATGAACCGCATTCCTTCCATTATCTGTTACAATGTTATTGATGTTTTTATGATGTTTTTGCAATGAATAAATTATTGTTCACATATTATACACTTTTCTATACGTCCTTTTCATATGTGCCTTTAAAGTCCACTAGGGGAATTTCTTTTGTTTAAATTCAAGCAATTATATGAACCAGTAAGTAATAGTCTTGGTTACATGTTCTAAATATTGCTGACATTAACTAACTTTTTTTCTCTTTCCCTCCCAGGTACATGGACACCTTTCAACCCTACTACTGTTAGGTCCATCATCTGTAAGTAATTACAAACCTGAACTCTAACCACACCGCTAAATACAAAGTTGAAATTCTATTTTACATGCCACAAGATCTGTAATTGTGTTTTTAGTTAGTCTTGTAATCCAGACACCACAAATCGGGTCAGAAGGCTAGGTTCACACTTGTGCAGATGGTTTCGGGATGTGAGACCACGTGTAAATTGCACCTGTTCCTGCATCTGCAACCACCCTCTGCCAAACCACACTGCTCTTTTGCAGACGTGCGAGGTTGCCATTAAAGGCACCCCCACACATCTCAAAATGCAGGGCATATTCAGTTGTGGTAAATTGCATGGTGTGAAAGATGCAAGAACCTTTTTCCTGCATGAAACGCAGGCATACGGTAGCAGCCCAT
The DNA here is from genome assembly GCF_042186555.1 of Aquarana catesbeiana. Lineage (NCBI taxonomy): Eukaryota > Metazoa > Chordata > Amphibia > Anura > Ranidae > Aquarana > Aquarana catesbeiana. The sequence goes on along the minus strand of NC_133328.1, from coordinate 257,495,595 downwards.
TCAAATGAATGGGCTACCAAGCCCATGCAAAGATGTGAACCTAGTTTTCTTGAGTACGATAAAGGATAGAATGCTTGGTGGTCTAAGACCATCTGAGCTCCTACCTTAATAACAACCTTCTTGACCCTTTTTACAGTATGGCTTTTGCTTACTACACTCCACTGAAACTTCCCTACTGAAACTCCCTAATGATCTACTTAAGCCAATAGCCACTACTCCATATTCATACTACTCGACCCTAAACTAAAACTCCACTCTCTTAGCCTTCAAGACTCTCCTCTCTCCTGGTTCTACTCCTACTCCTACCTATTGCAACGCTCCTTCTGTGTTACCTATAACTCTTTCCTCCTCTCCGCTTCCTCTCTTTGTAGGGGTACCCTAAGGTTCTGTCCTCAGACCCCTCCTTCTGCATTTACACCTCCTCCCTTGGTCAATTGATAAACTCCCATGGCTTCCAGTACCATCTCTATGCTGACGACACACAAATCTATTGCTCTACTCCTCACCTCACTCCTTCAGTCTCCTCTCGCATTAATTCTTAACTGCCATATCAGCATGGATGTCACACCACTTCTTCAAACTAAATGTTTCTAAAACTGCGCTCCTAATTTTTCCTCCAGCCCATACCCCCCTCCCCTGACTTCTCCATCAAGATCAATAATGCAACTATTCGTCACTCCCCTCATGCCAGGGTGCAAGTTGTAATCCTGACTCTGACCTGTCCTTTCAGCCCCAAGTCCAATTACTGTCCAAATCTTGCAGACTTCACCTCCTGTAACAGCTCCAAAATACACCCCTTTTTAACTGTTGAAACCACTAAGTGACTTATTCAGTCCCTTGTTATCTATCGCCTTGACTATTGTAACTCCCTCCTTATTGGCCTACCTCTCCGCCACCTATCCCCTCTTCAGGTTATCATGAATGCTGCTGCTAGACTCATCCACCTTACCAACCATTTAGTGTCTGCCACCACTCTCTGCCAATTCCTCCACTGGCTTCCCATTGCCCAACAAATAAAATTCAAAACCCTAACAAAAACATACAAAGCCATTTACAACTCTGTCCTGAGCTATATCCCCAATCTTGTCTCCAAAATGTCACCCAAACCATCCTCTTCGCTCCTTCCGAGACATCCTGCTCACTAACTTCCTTGTCTACTCCTCCTATGCTCATCTCCAGGACTTCTCCAGAGCCTCCCCTGTCCTCCTGAAACCCACTACCCCAATCTGGCCGGTTATCAATCCTACTCTGTCCACTTTTAGGAGATCCTTGAAAACTCATATCCTCAGGGAGGCCTACAGTCAGGTCCATAAATATTGGGACATCGACACAATTCAAATTTTTTTTGGCTCTATACACCACCACAATGGATTTGAAATGAAACAAACAAGATGTGCTTTAACTGCAGACTTTCAGCTTTAATTTGAGGGTACTTACATCCAAATCAGGTGAACGGTGTAGGAATTACAACAGTTTGTATATGTGCCTACCACTTTTTAAGGGACCAAAAGTAATGGGACAATTGGCTGCTCAGCTGTACCATGGCCTGGTGTGTGTTATTCCCTCATTTTCCCATTTACAAGGAGCAGATAAAAGGTCCAGAGTTCATTTCAAGTGTGCTATTTGCATTTGGAATCTGTTGCTGTCAACTCTCAATATGAGATCCAAAGAGCTGTCACTATTAGTAAAGCAAGCCATCATTGGGCTGAAAAAACAAAACAAACTCATCAGAGAGATAGCAAAAACATTAGGTGTGGCCAAATGAACTGTTTGGAACATCCTTAAAAAGAAAGAACGCACCGGTGAGCTCAGCAACACCAAAAAGCCAGAAGAGCATGGAAAACAACTGTGGTGGATGACCGAAGAATTCTTTCCCTGGTGAAGAAATCACCCTTCACAGCAGTTGGCCAGATCAGGAATGGTCTCCAGGAGGTAGGTGTATGTGTGTCAAAGTCAACAATCAAGAGAAGATTTCACCAGAGTGAATACAGAGGGTTCACCACAACATGTAAACCATTGGTGAGCCTCAAAAACAGGAAGGCCAGATTAGAGTTTGCCAAACAACATCTAAAAAGCCTTCACAGTTCTGGAATAACATCCTATGGACAGATGAGACCAAGATCAACTTGTACCAGAGTGATGGGAAGAGAAGAGTATGGACAAGGAAAGGAACTGCTCATGATCCAAATCATACCACCTCATCAGTGAAGCATGGTGGTGGTAGTGTCATGGCGTGGGCATGTATAGCTGCCAATGGAACTGGTTCTCTTGTATTTATTGATGATGTGACTGCTGACAAAAGCAGCAGGGTGAATTCTGAAGTGTTAAGGGCAATATTATCTGCTCATATTCAGCAAAATGCTTCAGAACTCATTGGACGGCACTTCACAGTGCAGATGGACAATGACCCGAAGCATACTGTGAAAGCAACCAAAGAGTTTTTTAAGAGAAAGAAGTGGAATGTTATACAATGGCCAAGTCAATCACCTGACCTGAATCCGATTAAGCATGCATTTCACTTGCTGAAGACAAAACTGAAGGGAAAATGCCCCAAGAACAAGCAGGAACTGAAGACAGTTGCGGTAGAGGCCTGGCAGAGCATCACCAGGGATGAAACCCAGTGTCTGGTGATGTCTATGCATTCCAGACTTCAGGCTGTAATTGACTGCAAAGGATTTGCAACCAAGTATTAAAAAGTGAAAGTTTGATGGATGATTGTTAATCTGTCCCATTACTTTTGGTCCCTTTAAAAAGTGGGAGTCACATATACAAACTGTTGTAATTCCTACACCGTTCACCTGATTTGGATGTAAATCCCCTCAAATTAAAGCTGAAAGTCTGCAGTTAAAGCACATCTTGCTTGTTTCATTTCAAATCCATTGTGGTGGTGTATAGAGCCAAAAAGAGTAAAATTGTGTCTATGTCCCAATATTTATGGACCTGACTGTATCCTGTCTTCAGCTAACAACTGAATCTTCTACTTCCCTCATCAGTTCATCCCTCACAGTTACTACCTTTCTTTTGTTTCACCAGCCCCTCCCTATTAGATTGTAAGCTCTCAGGAGCAGGGCCCTCCTAACCCTCTTGTATTGAATTGTATTGTCTCCATTTTATGTTGTAAAGCGCTCTGCAAACTGTTGGAGCTATATAAATCCTGTGTACTAATAATAATTTAGCATACATGTATCAAGCTTCAGGTGTCCATGGGGCTGGACAAGGAGAGAAGAGGAGAGCAGTTCTTCTAGCACAAAAACGTGCAGACGTGTGGTGTGCATTTAGAGGCACTCCAGTTGAAGTGTATGGGGCAAAAAATGCCTGATTTATGCTAAATTAAAAAAAAATAAATAAAAGCTCTTGTGGTGGGGTGTTTTTTGTTTTTGTTTTTAAGCTTGGGGCATCAAACAAGTACACAATTGCGAATGATGGGATTCTGCATATTGAGTGTAGCTAGGTGTGGGGAACTGCATTACAAAACGCTCAGGTTTGAATTGGAGCTTAGAGGACAAATTTCAAGCACAAGTCCCTAAAGGTTAATGTGCTTGTAAAGCATAAACACTTTTTACCTTTTAAAGGGTAACTCCACTTTTGTGGGGGAAAAAAATGGCAAAGAAAAAATATAGCACGTATAATTGTGACACTAATCCATATTGTAATTGACTGTTATTAAAAATTACCTTTCCTTTTCAATCTGCAGCCGCTGTAATTTTCTGAAAATGCATTGCAATATGGCTACCTGGGGTTGTTCTGTACACAGTGTGTACTGACCACTCCCCAGAAACATAATGAAAAAACTGCCAAAAGAAATAGTTTGCAAAAAATGCTAACAATGTCAAAACTGACACGTCAAGGGTCAAATCGGATCCCATTTGTCCATTTTATAATGCATTATCTCCCTATGGTAGCAAGATCATTTAACATGAGATATTCAGATTTAGATTTTAATTTGGTCCTTTGATTTCAAGTAATAGGTACATTTTTCTTCATGATAAGCTTGTTTTAAAGCTGATGTTGGCCCAGGATTTATTTAAATGTATTTTATTTATTTTGCGAGACAGGCCCATTTTTGTGCCTTGGATGTGCCCAGTATCCTTTTAAAGGTGATGCTGTATACCATTTGAAGTGTCCCTGTGGATTATTATTATTATTATTATTATTATTATTAGAGAAATGACTTGGGATCAGAGAGAATTTTCTCTCATAAGTTGGTTATATATAATCATTGGTTGAACAGGTCTCTGCTTGTGAGCGATAGCTTTGGAGGCTGTACTTGGAGCCTGCTGATCTGGAAAATTGCGAGGCTAGCTTGGAACGTTACCCTCAGACACTGAGCTCTGCATTGTGGAGGTTTCCTGACCTTTGTGCACTGTGTTAACCGCATAGTGCTCTTCAGGCCCAGAGCAGTGGCGCAGCCTTTGATGGGACCTAGTCTAAGACTCGCATAGTGAGTAGGCCTGTTGTTGTTGTGAGGCTAGCCTAGAATAAAACATTTGGGCACTGTTCATTGCAGAGAGCTCTGCCAAGTCCAGAGCCATAACTGCTTCTTAGGTGACCCAGTCTTTAAGGACTCTGTTCTGAGTAAGGTTGAGCGCACTGAAGCACTGGGACCTACCTCAAAGTTGGTACCAGTAGGCGATATTTTTAAATTCCCTACACCATTGCCCTCAGCCTTAAATGTTACCACTGTAAGATGTGGTGGAGTTCTGAAATAATCTAGTAGATGGGGTGTAGCGGGTACATGCTCTGCACTTTCTCCTCCCTAATACCCACTTTGGATCTTTATTGCTCTGTGCACAGTTAATGGAACAATCTGCTCAGTCTCTAAGCGCTCTCTAGCTCCACGACAGAATCTAATTTTGACCCTAGTAGGTGTTCACGCCTAAATGTGGCCCAGAACCCTATTACCATCTCTGGTTTAGATTCTGAGCCCTCAGTCTACTTTTCTGTGCAGGTGTTCCATATGACTCATGTTTAGAAGGTGTTTCTAACCTGAATGATACAGTGTCTTCTATCTGCAGTTAAGGTATCTGCCTACTGGTGTAGGGTAATTTAGCACCATTTACAACTGCAAAAACCTCTCCTATACACTCTGGTTAAAAACCTTCCTCTAAGATGACTGTAAACAACCTGTAGAATTATGGCTCCTTTCCAAAAATGTGAATGGGTTTTTTTCTTTTATTGAGAAGTGGTCTCTGCCCACTGTTTACAGTTTAATCATCCTCCCAAACAATACTATTATACAGGTAATAATGATTTTAAACATTTAGGGATTTGAGCCCTCGTATAGCCGTTTCACTGGTCCGGGGCTTAGAAATCCCCCCAGCTTTCTCTCTTCTTCTCCCCCGCTGACAGGACGGGCTACGCGGGTTCTGATCCCATCCCATCCCATGTGACAGTGTCAACCAATTAGAATGCTCCTAAACGTACTTCCTGGAGGGGTGGGTACCTTTTGGAGATTAAGCCGAGGGGATTTCTAAGTCCCGGACCAGTGACACGGCTATACGAGGGCTCATAGCGGGATATCGCTGAGCTCCAGGTCAGGGGGGCTGGGGGGGAGGGGGGGATGTCCGGTGTAAGTTCACCTTACAGATCTTTCTGTAAAGGTGAACCTAACCCTTTAAGGGACATACTGTTAGAATCCCTACTTAAGTCTGAATTTGAATTATCTGGAGTTACTCTCCATCCCATATTGATGGCGACTTGGGAATCCCATCCATGTCACTGAAGCGTTTTTTTTTTGTTTTTTGTTTTTTTGTTTTTTTTTTGTTTTTTTTAAAATGTGACCTTCTATCATGGGAACAAACCCCTGTGTCCTATAGCTTTTGGATCAAATGTCAGGGGTCTACAGTTCAGCTGTGGTAGTCACTTACAAGCATCCAAGCTTGTATCATACATTGGTGTAATGTCTGCTCTTATGCAGAGGACATGTTGCTTTTGTGCCTTGGATGTTGAGGATGCACTAAGGGAACATCTGATTTATTTGACCTTTAAGGGGATGTGTCTCTTTGGTTATGTCCTTGGCTCTGTCATTTCCTTACCCCTGGTAGTTATGTGGGCCTGGCTTAGCACAGATCTTGGACTATCACGGTTTACTGTGATCAAGGGCTGAAGTCCTCTGTTTCATATGCTCTGCCTTAAAAAAGTACACGTCTGCTTTTACTAGTGGGTGGCTGTTTGTCCTGCTGGGTTCCTTACTGGTTTATCTTGTCAGTTTGGATGCTCAGTTTTCTCTCTCAATGCTTCCACTAGAGCTACAAGGGGATCTGGCATCTTTTATAGCTGCCACTACTGATATTATCACAACCCATTGTGCATCTTCCTGGAGTTTTTTATCGGTTCCCTGGGATCTCTGAATCCTGCCCTGATAGAAATCTTTCCTTGAGAATGGGGTCTCATTTAATTCCACTCTCCTTGCTCCAGTGGAGTCCCTTCAGAGTTGGTTTTATTCCTTGTGGTACCTGACTCTCTTCAAACTCATTCCCTCTCTTGGTGTTGTGTGTTTGTTTGTTTTTTTTTGTTTTTTTTTGGACTTGCAAGAATGACTAGGACCAGTTCCTATTACTTTCTTGCCTTTGGGGAGCCCAACTCTTTAGTGTACTCTAACTACAGCCCTGACTCATGTCTACCCTAGTGCTCCTTTTTCCTGGCATTCCTATTGTGAAGAGTCCAAGCCCTAGATTCTCACAGTTTCTGATAAGCCAAGAGTCATATCCTCTACACTCATTCAGTATACAGATCTTTTACCTTTTGGGGGAATTGTGGGATTGTCAGAAATCCAATTTCACACCGCTCCCCTTCTTGTGATTTCCCTCAGTACTTTTCCCTCCTTGGACGATCTGGAATTTTGGAAAGGCACAAAACTGGTCCTTTTGAATCTACAAGTATTGCTAATTACTGCTGAATTTTGGTCAGGTTGGGCATTATCCTTTTCCTCTTTCTCTCATCTGGGAAGTAATATCCTAATAGATTTTTTCCACTTATCTACTCAAGTTTGCTTCTATAGAACAGAGTTGGCCACATAGTTTGGTGATTTCTTTGTTGGTAATTTTTTTTTTTAACTGTAAATGCTCCCTTACTTTCATGCATGAAAGTATCAATCTATAGAGTCCCTGTATTTCTCTGGAAGGTAAGCAGGCAAGACACTCTGTTACCCTGCTGCAGAGTTCCCTTAAATGAGAGGGTGCAAAACCAGAGGTCTTCATGAGACCTAATTGCTGGATTCTCTTCCTACTCTATATCAGCCTAGGGACTTTATTGTATACAGATACCAGGTGCTGTAAAAATAAAGGGGCCAAAACCTGACTTCTTTGTTGTGATTTTTAGTGACAGATGCAATTGTGCCACTACCTGACGGCTGGTTAAATCTGTACCACATAGTAAAGCTGGTCACACATTTTATTTTTATTTTTTCTGTTCAGCTTGCAGGCTAAATGGAAAAAAATGGAAAAAAAATCTAACAAATTCTTCCATCCATGCTATATTGTGCAGAGTGACTCCCCCACTGTGGCTATTGTATTTTGTCAGCCAAACCTGCTGTCAAAATATCAGAACAGTCTCTGCATCTGATTTGAGATGTGGATTCTCAACTCTGGTCCTTTCTCCTTGTCCCTGAGTGGAGTTTTTTTTGGAGTGCCAGCGATCCAGCGTGCCCAGTGACCGTTTCAATGACTTATTAAATCTGAATCCAGTGTGCCTGTGTTTTGTCAGGAGACAGCCGAGAAAGCCACCCTCTGAGCAAATTTTGCCTGGTTCATCAGGAACCAGTCGAAATTTACTCTGTATGGACCGCTTTTAATCGGTAGCCAGGGTCCAGAATGAACTAGTCAAAATGGGATGATTTTTTTAAAAACAAATTTAAGGGCAATAACAAATTTGCATAGCCGTTCATCAGTGAGTTCTGTGTTATGGGCCTGTCTCTTGAGAGGGCATTACTACTGCATCCTGCATTCAGTGTATTGATGCAAGGAGCTCTCTGCATCTTTGAGGTCCACCCACTGCTGGAGATGATTGGGAGAGGAAGGGAATCCACTGTGATTGGTCAGACATTAGAAAGGTAAATAAAATAAAAAAGTAGAACAAACCTATGTTATATTGTAAAGAGCTGCGTAAACTGTTGGCGCTATATAAATCCTGTATTATAATAGTATATCAGAGGGCCAACTGTGGGGGAAGATTTTCATTTCGGGCTCACAAGCTTACGCCCTTCAGATCAAAAGCACATCTAACATTTCATCTGAATTCATGAGGTTTTAAACACTTTCATAAAGAAATCACATATGGAAATAATCCTGTGGTTAATGACTAATCGGTACAATTTCATTCCTTCATTGGTTATTTTTCTCCACTATAACAGAAATGGTTAACCAAGATAGGCGTTTTCATCATACTTCAAATGGGATCCTTCACTTTGTCAGTCTGCCAAATTACATGCATATGGATATCACCACATATTGATTCTATATTTCAATTAAATAAATACAAATCCGTATTTGATCCTTTTGGGGTAATTGTATTGAGAAAATCTATCCAGTATGCCTCATGTTTTCTGAGAATTCTCGATCACCTCCTCTCCTATTTTTATTAATCCCTTCCGATACCATATACTTTAGTTGGGAAATAGAACGACCTTTGTCTATAAAATGTCTAGCTAACAGTATAGTTGTTAATTTGTCCCTAATTGAATACTTATGCCTAGCTATACTGTCTTTAACCTTTTGTGTTTCACCAATATAAAGTAACCCGCAAGGGCACTTTATGGCATAAATTACAAAAGATGATTGACATGTATAGTGTCCTTTAATTGGGATTTCCAAACCTTTATAAAGGTGTGAGATGAATTTCCCTCTAATTATAGAATTGCATTGTATGCATGACAAACTGGGATAAGACCCTGTATTAAGCGGTCCCAAAAATGTTATTTTGGCACTAGAAGGGAAATACTGGTCAGATCTAACCAATCAGTCTCCTAACGTTTTACCTTTCCTATAGGAAGGCAATGGTGGAACAGAAAACTCCTCTATATTAGGGTAACTAACTCTCTCTCTCAATAATCCGAAATGTTTTTAAACGGTATTAAAAATATGATAAGAGAATGAATGAATAGAATTGTGAAACAAAAGGTATTCTTTTTATGTCTGGTTGATATTCCATTATTAAATAAATTAACCCGTTCTTTCTTAACCAGTGCCACTGGATAATTCCTTTTCATTAGTAGGGAAGACCCTCACCATGCCAACATCCAAAATATATATTCAAGGATTGACCATGTCAAAAAATTAGCGGACTTTGTGGGCACATAATGAGAGAATCATTAAAGTATAAATTTTATTACAACATAGTTAAACATATAAACAACATACAAACACCACCCTGTATGGACACAGTTACCAGTTACCCAATAATACAGTTATAGAGGACTGGACCTACGGTACAAAGATTAATTTACTACTGTATCAAGGTAAAAAAGAGATTTCTGATCCAGTAATGCCTCCAAAAACTTGCTCATCGATGCGTTTCACTAAAATATTAGCTTCCTCAGGACAGATACTGGGTAGGTGCTGGTAAACGTGTGACTCAAGGTGTTGGAGAACTTGACCAAACTGACAAACAGCCGAAAAAACGAAATTGCATATGTGTGTCTAAAGTAGTGGGATACACACATATCATGTGGTCTATAGTAGATACCACTGGTATATAGTAGTCATGTATAATTCCTTGTAAAAACCTTCGCCACTTTAACCCTTCTCTTCTACTGACCACCTATATGACATAATCTCTCCCCTGTCCTGTCCTGACCTGTCCACCTCTGTCTACAATAGTTCACTCTCATCACTAGATGCACTTGCTCCTCTAAACCACACGCAGAATCGGGCCCCGACCATTACAACCCTGGCAAACTGACAACACTAGAAATCTCGAGACATTGCCGTGCTCTTGAACGACTGTGGCATAAAACCAAATGCCTGCAAGACTTCACCCTATATAAATCTGCCCTTCTAAAATGCAATTCATGCCTCCATTCTGCCAAACAAGCCTACTTTGTCTCTCTTTTTAATTCCTTGTCATCCAGTCCCTGACGGCTCTTCTCAACCTTTAACTCTCTGCTTCGTTCCCCACCCCCTCTACCCACTAACTCACTCACTTCCCAAGAGATTGCCAATCACTTGATGCAATTCTTGAGGATACCTCCACTGTGTGTACATCTTCCCCACTCAACATACCTTGCCTAACAGCACATTCAACACTCTCCTCTTTTGAGCTACTACTGAAGGGGTTACAAAACTTTTCTCAGATGTCCACTTAACCAATTGTCCCCTGGATCCTGTTCCCTCACAACTACTACGGTCACCCTCTTCTATCCTATGCTCCCTCACTCACATCTTCAATCTCTCCCTCTCTAGTGGCACCTTCCCCTCCCCTCTAAAACATGCGCAGACCACTCCCATACTTAAAAAGCCCTCACTGGACCCTACCAACCTGAACAACTTAAGACCCATCTCATTGCTCCCATAACTTCTAGAACGCTTAGTCTACAACCGTCTTAGCTCCTACCTCAGTGAAAATAACCTTCTTGACCCTTTACAGTCTGGCTTTCGCTCACAGCACTCCACAGAAACTGCCTTACTAAAACTCACTAATGATTTACTAACTGCTAAAACCAACAGCCAGTACTCCATACTCCTACTACTTGACCTCTCTGCGGCCTTTGATACTGTTGACCACCCGCTCCTTCTCAATAAACTACATTCCCTTGGCCTCCGAGATTCTGCTCTATCCTGGTTCGCTGCCTATTTATCACAGCTATCCTTCAGTGTCACCTACAACTCTGTCTCCTCCTCTCCATTGCCCCTTTCTGTGGGGGTCCCCCAAAGCTCTGTTCTTGGACCCCTTCTCTATTCACACCTCCTCCCTTGGTCACTTGATAACCGCCCACAGCTTACAGTACCACTTATACGCCGATGACACCCAAATCTATCTGTCAACTCCTCACCTCACTCCTTCATTCTCCTCTTCCATTACTAACTTACTAACAGACATATCACCATGGATGTCGCACCACTTCCTTAAACTAAATCTCTCTAAAACTGAGCTATTAATATTCAACCCGCCCGTGCCCCCCTCCACGACTTTTCTATCAAAATCAACAATGCAACCATCAGTCCCTCCCGTCACACCAGGGTACTAGGTGTAATCCTAGACTCTGACTTGTCATTTCAGCCTCAAATCCAATCGTTATTTTATTTATTTTATTTTATTTCAGGTACTTATATAGCGCCGTCAATTTACGCAGCGCTTTACATATACATTGTACATTCACATCAGTCCCTACCCTCAAGGACCTTACAATCTAAGGTCCCTAACTCACATTCATACATACTAGGGACAATTAACCTACCAGCATGTCTTTGGAGTGTGGGAGGAAACCGGAGTACCCGGAGGAAACCCACGCAGGCACAGGGAGAACATGCAAACTCCAAGCAGGTAGTGTCGTGGTTGGGATTCGAACCAGTGACCCTTCTTACTGCTAGGCGAGAGTGCTACCACTACACCACTGTGCCGCCCTAATCGTGATCGATAGTTTGTAGAATTCACCTCCGTAACACCTCTAAAATTCGCCCCTTTTTAACAAATGAAACCACCAAGCTCCTCATTCACTCCCTTGTTATCTCTCGCCTTGACTATTGCAACTTCCTTCTCATTGGCCTGCCTCTCCATAGGCTATCCCCTTCTTCAGTCTAATCATGAATGCTGCTGCCAGACTTCTCCACCTTACCAACCGCTCAGTGTCTGCCAACCCTCTCCTCCAATCCCTGCACTGGTTCCCAAACACCCAGTGAATTAAATTCAAAATACTAACCACAACATACAAAGCCATTCACAACTCTGCCCCGAGCTACATCACCAATCTTGTCTCCAAATATCACCCAAATCGTCCTCTCTGCTCTTCTCAAGACCTCCTACTCTCAAGCTCTCTCGTCTCCTCCTCTCATGCTCGTCTCCAGGATTTCTCCAGAGCCTCTCCCATCCTCTGAAACTCGCTACCTCCACCTGTCCGGCTATCCCCTACTCTTGCTACCTTCAGGCGATTCCTGAAAACTCATCTCTTCAGGAAAACCTATAACGTCTCGAACTAATCTTTTACCACTTCCATCAGCTCATTCCCCACAGTTACAACCTTTTTGTACCACATGCCCCACCCTATTAGATTGTAAGCTCTTCTGAGCAGGGCCCTCTTGTATCTCATTGTATTACAACTGTATTGTCTCCCTTTTAGATTGTAAAGCGCTGCGTAAACTGTTGGCGCTATATAAATCCTGTATAATAATATAGGTATTTGCATATAAATCACACAGCGGTAAGTGGTCACAAATTCCCACTATAAACATGTTCAATATAATAGCAATAGTCACTATTACTATTGATATTGTATTGAAACGCTTATAGTGGGAATTTGTGACCACTTACCGCTGTGTGATTTATACTCTAATACCGATACATGACTACTATTTACCAGTGGTCTCTACTATAGACCACATGATATATGTGTGTGTCCCACTACTTTAGAAGCACACATGCAATTTTTGTTTTTTCGGCTGTTTGTCAGTTTGGTCAAGTTCTCCAACACCTTGTTTCAAAAGTTTACCAGTACCTACCCAGTATCTTTCCTGATGAAGCTAATAGTTTAGTGAAACGTGTAGACGAGCACGTTTTTTAGAGGCATTATTGAATTAGAAATTTTTTTTTTTTACCTTGATACAGTAGTAAATCTTTGTACTGTAGGTCCAGTCATCTTAAACTGCATTATTGGTAACTGTCTCTGTCTGTGTGTGTCTCTCTCTCCTCGTTCAGACCCCCCAAGACTGTGTATGTGATATATATATATATATATATATATATATATATATATATATATATATATATATATATATTTTCACTTGTAGAGGAGAACCGCACTCTGCTTACAATTTAGTGCTAGCAATCAGGTCTTCCCACCGACCTCATATATAGAGAAAAAGTCCAAGAGGTTGCTGCACTTAAAAACTTCTTTGCTTTATTTCACAACATCTTCAGGAAAGATTCACAAAGCAAGCATAATCATTCCAAACAATATCAAAGGCAACAAATGCCTACAGTTTCAGATATGAGTGGATTACGTTTCGGGCTAGTATGCTTACGCCCTTCCTAAGATCCGTTGAAGCACATCTGATGGTTTAATTTCAATCGTTCATTTAAATACAGGTTTAATGAAGTACTCACACATGGAATCAATATGGCTAATTAATTCAAGTCACATACCATTTAACATCTATATGTGTATATATCTATGATATGCCATCAATACAAGGACAAGCAACAGGTGTCCAAACTCTCAATCTCCTCTCTCCCATTCTTCAATGTATTCAATGCATCTATAGAGGTGCAGAAAAATAATACATTCATGAATAGAAATAAAAATAAAAAGATATCCCCATCTTAGAATTGGCTTTATCTGGCTATTTTTCAAATACTTATTCCAATGATTAAACAAATAAATAAAGATCCAAATCAACATTTAAGCCATATGGAACAATAGTATTTAAAAAATGTATCCAGTATACTTCTCTTTTTCTTAGAATCAATTCACGGTTACCCCCTCTCCTATTTTTCTCAATACCTTCTAGGACCATGTATTTTAATTGTGATACATTGTGGCCAAATTCCAAAAAATGTCTCGCCAACGGTAGTTGGGTTAGTTTGTCGCGTATTGAATATTTGTGTGTAGCTATCCTATCTTTAATTTTTTTGTGTAGTTTCTCCTACATAAACTAAACCGCACGGGCACTTTATGGCATAGACTACATATGAAGATTGGCATGTATAGTAACCACGTATAGGGTTATTGAAACCCCTATGTGGATGTGTAAAGTGTTTACCTTTAATCATAGAGTTACATTGTATGCATGACAAACAGGGATATGATCCCAAGTTCTTTGGTCCCAGAAAGGTTAATTTGGCTGCTGTAGCCACAGGTTGGTCAGATTTTATCAATCGATCTCGTATCGTTCTACCCTTTCTATAGGAGGACATTGGTGGGTTCCAAAATTCTTGTACCGTGGGGTAACTAGTTCTTAAAAGGTTCCAATGTTTTTTTAACAATTTGAGAAATTTTGTTAGAGAAGGGGTGATACTGCATAATAAGGGGAATTCTCTTATTTTCTCTTCGGGATGATTTGATGTGGTCTGTGTTGGAGTAATCAATATTAACTAAGGCTTGTGGGTATCTTCTATTTGTAAGTTTATTTTTCATTTTCATTGAGCCTCTGATCAGGGCACAGCGGGTCACTCACGATCCGCCGCACCCTCATCATCTGACTCTTTGGGATGGATGAAAGAACGTGTGGGGGATGAAAGCTATTGAAGTGTAGCAATTGATTACGATCCGTGGGTTTCACATATAAGTCAGTGGTAATCTGCCCATTATTCAATTTAAGTTTAGTGTCAAGAAAAGAAATCTAATTTTTACCAATTTCAATGTTGAACTTGAGACCAGGTATTAAATGGTTAATGTATTTATCAAATAGGTAAAGGCTTTCCATGTTACCATCCCATATAGCGAAGATATCGTCCACAAATCTGTACCAACATTGGCAATGTTTTAAAAATAAATCATTAACATAAATAAAGGACGTCTCGATCATATTCATAAATGCATTCGCATATGGGGGTGCAACATTTGAACCCATCGCTGCTCCATTTAATTGCAAGGAATGAGTATCTCTGAAAAGAAAATAATTCTCCTCGAGTAATTTTCAAAAGGTCCAGCAGAAATTAAACTTGTTCAGTTTTGTAAATGCCTGATTGGGTTAATAGTCCTTGACATGCCTCTATTCCTAGATCGTGTGGGATAATGGTAAATAAACTAGAGACGTCCCATGATATTAGGATGGAATCCGATGACAAATTTATATCATGAATTTTTGACAAAAAGTCAGTAGTATCTCTTATGAATGATTTGGTGTTGAGCAACAATGGTGTCAAACACTTATCTAGATATTGTGCTAAATGTGTTGTCACAGATTCCATCCCCGATACTATTGGACGTCCCGGGGGATTCTTGGGGTCTTTATGTATTTTCAGTAACCTATACAGTACCGGTGTAACCGGATATTCTCATATCAAAAACTCCATGGTTTCATCATCAATGATTTTTTGTTTGACTGCATTGGTTAAGGTTGTTTTTATTCTTTTTTGTACTTTAAAAACAGGACAGCAATCTAATCTTTTATAAGTAAAAGTATCACTAAGATGTTTCATAACTTCATTATCGTACATAGTTGTGTCCATTACCACAATAGCTCCCCCTTTGTCAGCCGGCTTGATAGTGATATCACGCCGGGCTGACAAGGAGTTTAACGCTGCAATCTCATCTTTATTTAAATTGTGAGGTATATGATCTCTCTTTTTTTTTTCTATCACATAAAAATTTCTTTATCATTTTCCACTTTCTCTATATATACCTCTACAGCAGCACACGAGGTAGGTGGTACCTTGGTGCTTTTTGGTTTTAGACCCATATTTTTGATTGATAATATTGATAGTTCTTTAAATATGGCTGTGGACACACCAGAAAAATGCGCTTTGAATCTTAATTGTCTAAAGAATCTCTACAAATCCTGTTTAAGCACAAAATCATTCATTTTCTCTTTAGGGCAAAAGCCCAAACCCTTATTCAATACACTTAATTCAGCTTTAGACAAAACAATGGAAGAAATATTATGTACCAGGTTTTCATCTGTCTCTGGCGGTTCTGGCGTCTGGTGGTTACACCCCCTGCTGTGTCCTTTCTTTGTTCGCCGGCCGCCCCTCCTGGTCCGGATTTGGTCAGGTTCCTTGGTAAAAAGAGTAGTTGATACACTGGTGGATGACCCAGTAGATGTCATAGAGGAATTTGAGCTAGCAAGATGTTTACGTTGTATTTTTCTGTAGCCTTTTGAATGATAGTATGTAGGATCAGTCCAGTTATAAACACGGTCATTTTTATAGTCTTCACGATCTCGTTCAAGTTTTGTACGCTTCCGAAGTTGAATATTGGTACGGAATCTCTCTAATTTTATCATTTATTAGTTTTCTTGAATTCCTGTAGTTCCTCTTGATTAGAACATTGTTGCAGCTGTCTTTCAAGCTCAGCGATCTCCTGCTGTACGAGAGTCCTCTCTTGTTGTAAAAATTGTACAGTTAATGTCATGAACAGGTGTGACCAGATTGTGTGGACTGCAAAGAGGAAACCAAAACGCATGTAAAGTGAAATAAGAATAATGTTTATTTAAGATAAGCGATATAAATAAACAAACACCCCAAATACAAATAGTGCTCAACCAACCTACAGAAACCCACAGACAACAGATAATATATACAGCCAAAGGGAAGTACCAAAATCAAACACGTAAGCCAGGCCAGGGTCATACACAGGGAGTCAGCAACTGAACAAGGGCAGGATAGGAGAGGGAGATAATGGATGGGATATGGATACAAGGGAATAGGAACACAGGAGGGACGGAATCAGGATGGGATCGGATACAGGCTCAGGAGCAGGCTCAGGTTCAGATACAGGTTACAGGATATGGGATAACAGGTCAGGGCACAAGGAAGAAAGATACCAAGGCAAGCATATGAGGGCTTGCCGGGTATTTATAGGACTGACTATAATTGACTTCAAGTCACACCTGAGCGCAGAGGGTGCTGTTTGCTCCACACTGCTGGAGTGCACCCGCTGGTGGACACCGGTACTACGGCCCAAGGATGCAACAGTGCCACCAGCAGGAGAGACCTCTTACTGCAGGTCCCAGGTGTTGGAAGACACCCGCTGGTAGACACTGGTACTGCGATCCAAGAGGCCGATAGCACCACCAACGGGTAAACCCTCTCATGACAGTTAATGTCATGATATCAAAGGAACATTTGTTGAGGATCTGGGCAAATTTAGTTTTAAAGTCCATATTCTGTGCAAATAGAGTTGGGATCAAACGAACCCTCAACCCTCTAGGTATCATTTGTAACTTATAGTATTCGGCTAATGTTACCTCGTGAAGTTCCATAGTGATGGCTCTTTGCATTAGTTTCTCCATTTTCCTGGTAAGTTGTATTGAGGAAGATTGGATCAGAAAATCCCTGGATCCCATGGTGTCAGTGAAGATCCTTGAAGCCTCTGTTTCAGAGAATGAGTATGAGCCACTCGTTGCCATCCTTGCGATGATTCCTTGATAATAGCTGGTGCTTGTTCCCAGGGGAAAATATATTCACTTGTAGAGGAGAACCGCACTCTGCTTACAATTTAGTGCTAGCAATCAGGTCTTCCCACTGACCTCATATATAGAGAAAAAGTCCAAGAGGTTGCTGCACTTAAAGACTTCTTTGCTTTATTTCACAACATCTTCAGGAAATGTATTTGTTTAATCGTTGGAATAAGTATTTGAAAAATAGCCAGATAAAGCAATTCTAAGATGGGGATATCTTTTTATTTTTATTTCTATTCATGAATGTATTTTTCTGCACCTCTATAGATGCATTGAATACATTGAAGAATGGGAGAGAGGAGATTGAGAGTTTGGACACCTGTTGCTTGTCCTTGTATTGATGGCATATCATAGATATATACACATATAGATGTTAAATGGTATGTGACTGAATTAATTAGCCATATTGATTCCATGTGTGAAGTACTTCATTAAACCTGTATTTAAATGAACGATTGAAATGAAACCATCAGATGTGCTTTAACGGATCTTAGGAAGGGCGTAAGCATACTAGCCCGAAACGTAAACCACTCATATCTAAAACTGTGTAGGCATTTGTTGCCTTTGATATTGTTTGGAATGATTATGCTTGCTTTGTGAATCTTTCCTGAAGATGTTGTGAAATAAAGCAAAGAAGTTTTTAAGTGCAGCAACCTCTCTCTCTATCTATCTATCTATCTATCTATCTATCTATCTATCTATCTATCTATCTATCTATCTATCTATCTATCTATCTATCTATCTATCTATCTATATATCCAGAATAGCTGCAGACGTTAAATGATCATGTGTTACATAACATTTCCTCTATATCTTTATCTGAGACTGAAATGCAGGTATTGAATAAGGGTTTGGGTTTTTGTCCAAAAGAAAAAATTAATGCGTTTATTTTAAAACAGGATTTATACCGCTTTTTTATAGAAGGCTAAGATTTAAAGCGTATTATGCATCCAAACCCAGTGTTACAAATAGGGAATGTGTCTTTATCAGTGAAAATTTTAAATTTAAAAACCAAGAGCTCTACGGTACCTCCAACTTCTTGCTCTGCTGTTGAGGTGTTCATTGATAAGGTTAATGAAATTAAATCCTTTTTGGATGTTGAAAATAAAATTGACCATATACCTAACAATGAAATTGTAACGTTGTCCTCCTTGTCGGTCTGGCGAGATATTGTTATCAAGCCGGCTGACAAGGGGGGAGCCATTGTAATTATGGACACCCTAAAGTATGAAGCAAAGGTTTTGAAACAATTGTCAGATGTCGACACACTATTTTAAAGTTCAAAATAAAAACTATCTGCAGCATTGAAAGACCAAATCATTGATAATGAAACTGAATTTTTTACTGAATGATAACCCTATTACACCTGTTATGTATATCTTGCCGAAGATCCATAAAGACCCCACTAACCCGCCTGGACGCCCCATTGTTTCTGGGATGGAATCTGTGACAGCACCATTGGCACAATATTTTGATAAATGTTTAACACCTTTGGTTAATACACGGTCATTTATACGTGATACTAGTGATTTTTTTTAAACAAAATTACCTTTTAATGTGTCACCTGATTCCATCTTAGTAATGTGGGACATATACAGCCTTTATACTATCATTCCCCCCGAACTGGGCATTTTAAAGCCTGCCGGTGTCTTCTTATACAGTCATGTTACAGTGAGAGACAGATTACATTTCTTTTAGAATTGTTGAACATTGTCCTTGAAGAAAATTATTTTCTGTTCAAGGATACCTATTGCAGCTTAAAGGGGCAGCGATGGGTTCCAATGTCACACCTCCATACGCAAACTCGTTCATGAACATGGTAGAAACGTCATTAGTTTATGAAAATATTATGTTCATTGAACACTGTCAGGGATGGTTTAGATATATAGATGACGTGTTTGCGGTGTGAGGTGGCGACATCGGAACTCTATTATTTGATCAATATTTGAATTCTCTTATTCCTGGCTTGAAATTCAATATTGTATACAGTAAGGAAAATATTCCCTTTCTTGATACAATGTTTAAGATTAACCATACTAAGAATGATAGTGACTTATATGTAAAAAATACAGACCGTAATCAATTACTTCATTATAGTAGCTTTCATCCTCAGGGAGTATTCAACTCTATCCCTAGGAATCAACTGATCCGAGTCAAAAGAATAGTCAGTGATCCACAGTGTCGGGAGGAGAGATTGAATGAAATGGAAACTAAACTAATCAAAAGGAATTATCCAGTGGCACTGGACCGGGTTAATTTATTTAATAATGGAGTATCAACCAGACATATAAAAAGAACAAACCTTTTTTGTTTCACAATTCCATTCATTCTCTTATCGTATTTTTAATATTGTTAAAAAAAATTGGGAATTATTGAGAGAGAGTTACCCTAATATTGATGAGTTCATATAGGAAAGGTAGAACGTTAAGAGATTGTTTGGTTAGATCTGACCAGTATTTCCCTTCCCAATATAACACTTTTGGGACCGCGTAATACAGGCTCTTATCCCTATGTGTCATGCATACAATGCAATTCTATGATTTTAGGGAAATCCATATTGCACCCTCATAAAGGTTTGGAAATCCCAATTATAGGACACTATACGTGGCAATCCTCTTTTGCAATTTATGCCATAAAGTGCCCTTACGGGTTACGTTATATTGGTGAAAACAAAAGGTTTAAGCCCGTATAGCTAGGCATAAGTATTCAATTAGGAACAAATTAACACAACTACCATTGGCTAGACATTTTATAGACAAAGGTCATTCTATTTCCCAACTAAAGTATATTGGAAGGGATAAATAAAAATAGGAGAGGAGGTGATCGAGAATTAATTCTCAGAAAACGTGAGGTATACTGGATAGATTTTCTCAATACTATTACCCCAAAACGATTTGTATTTATTTATTTGAAATGTAGATTCAATATGTGGTGATATCCATATGTATGTGTTTGGCAGACTGACAAAGTGAAGGATCCTATTTGAAGTCTGATGAAAACACCTGTCCTGGTTAACCATTTCTGTGATAGTGGAGAAAAATAACCAAGGAAGGAATGTAATTGTACTGATTAGTCATTAACCACAGGATTGATTCCATGTGTGATTTATTTGTGAAAGCGTTTAAAACCTCATGAATTTAGATTAAATGTTAGATGTGCTTTTGATCTTATAAAGGGCATAAGCTTGTGAGCCCAAAACAGAAATCTTCCAATATCTGATCATGTAATTTCTTGAATAATTGATATTTTAAGTGCAGCAATTCGTTGGACTTTTTCTATATTTGGCCCGGTGGGAAGACTAGAATGCATTGCACTGGATACAGACCGTGTGCTGCTTTCCTCAACTATCTTGAATATATATTGTATTATAATTTTGGAGAGTCAGCCTGGGGCAGGGTTAAGAAGGGGTTAATTTAAGAGGGCAGGTACTTCCCCCTTCAGACCTGCTTATTGCCAGCTGAGTTAAAAATGTCAGAGAGGAGAAGTGTGTTTGGAGAGAGATGGCTGTTGAGCTATCAAAGCTGAGAGGAGCTTGAAGCTGGAAGGATCCCTGTTACTTATGACTTGATCCTGCTGGGTGAGCTTGCCTGAAGTGCTATGTTATATGCTGTGGCTGGGATGCTGAGCATTATTTAACAGGACTGTCTTACTCTGCTAAGAAGAGTTTTTATGTTTGAACTGCCTATAAAGACAAAGCTTGTCAATTTTCTGTTGCTTTTTGCTGAATAAAGCCTTTTAAGTTGGCCGAACTGTCCGAGCTGGCATGTCACCCCCCTGATCCCTTACAATATTTATATCTCTATCCCTCCAAAAATTCCACTCGCATTTTGCGAGAGAATTTTGAGGGCTGGTGAGGAAGGGCTGACGGGGGTGAGCAGGTTGTATAGGAGCCGCTCTACCAGCGATCTGCGAGGAGGAGAGCCCCCACCCGGATCATCAGAGCACGGGGAACATAACAGCTTTCATTTCAATAGCTTCGTATTCCCCGCCGCATGCTGTCACATACAGCCCCTCCTTTTTGTCCAGGCACTTTGATAGACCGATCACCTGTCCAATCCTAGGACGGGTGATCTGTCAGAGTTCCCCGGACAAGGGGCAGGGGCTGTATGTGGCGGTGGGGAATACACAGCTTTTGAAATTAAAGCTGTTATGTTCCCATCGCTTTGATCATCCGGGTGGCGGCTTTCCTCTCTTCCCCTGCACAGGTAGGCTGCATTGGCAGACATGGGCAGGCTACTTTGGTGGACAGGGTGCAGTGCTGGGCACGGATAAAGTTGTTAATATTTATAACTTAATTCTGCATAAAACATTTTAAGTGTCATTTCATGAGATAATGTATGAGGGCGTGTTTAGGGGTAAAATTAGGGGCAGAGTAGGGATTGGGCAGGGCAACTGGTGTCAAGTAACCCTTGAGGCCTGGCTAGTAGCTCAGGTCTTGAAATTTTTGAGCCCTGATAGACTCATGGTTAGTGTTTGGCTGAAGCCATTTATTATCAATCAACTGTGTTTACTTTTTTTTAAATCATAATGACAACTACCCAAATGACCCTGATCAAAAGTTTACATACCCCAATTCTTAAAGCTGTGTATTGCCCCCCTTTAACATCAATGACAGCTTGAAGTCTTTTGTGGTATTTGTGGATGAGGCTCTTTATCTTAGATGGTAAAGCTGCCCATTCCTCTTGGCAAAAAGCCTCCAGTTCCTGTAAATTCTTTGGCCATCTTGCATGAACTGCACGTTTAAAATCTCCCCAGAGTGGCTCAATGATATTGAGGTCAGGAGACTGAGATGGCCACTCTAGAACCTTCAATTTATTCTGCTGTAGCCAATGACAGGTCGACTTGGCCTTGTGTTTTTGGTTTATTGTCATGTTGGAATGTCCCAGTACATCCCATGCGCAGCTTCCTGGCTGATGAATGCAAATGCTCCTCCAGTATTTTTTTGATAACATACTGCATTCATCTTGCCATCAATTCTGACCAATTGCTCTGTGCCTTTTTGTAGCAAAACATCAGCGATCCACCTCCGTGTTTCACAGTAAGCATGGTGTACCTTTTCATCATAGGCCTTGTTGACTCCCCTCCAAATGTAGCATTTATGGTTGTGGCCAAAAAGCTCAGTTTTGGTCTCATCACTCCACATGACTTTGTTACAGAAGGTTTGAGGCTTGTCTCTGTGCTGTTTGATGTATTGTAAGTGGGATACTTTTGTGGCATTTGTGTAGTAATAGCCGCCTTCTGGCGACTCGAGCATGCAGCCCATCTTTCTTCAAGTGCTTCTTTATTGTGCATCTTGAAATGGCCACACCGCATGTTTTCAGAGCTTGCTGTATTTCACCGGAAGTTATTTGTGGGTTTTTCTTTGCATCACGAACAATTTTCCTGGCAGTTGTGGCTGACATTTTAGTTGGTCTACCTGACCGTGGTTTGGTTTCAACAGAACCCCTCATTTTTCATTTCTTGATTAGTTTGAACACTGCTGATTGGCATTCTCAAATCCTTGGATACCTTTTCCCGCAGATCCTTTGACAATTCTTTTGCTTTCCCCATGACGCAGAATCCAAAAATGTCAGTGCAGCACTGGATGAAAGATGCAAGGGTCTGTCAGAAGTTCAGAAACATGTGTGTGTATACACACACACACACACACACACACACACACACACATCACATCACATCACAGGTGAGGATGGTTACCTTTTCATAGCCATTCAAACCCCTTTGTGTCAACTTGTGTGCATGTTATCAGGCCAAAATAACCAGGGTATGTAAACTTTTGATCAGGGTCATTTGGATAGTTTCTGTTGCCGTTATGATTTAAAAAAAAATATATATATATATATATATATATATATATATATATATATATATATATACTTATATATATATATAATAATAATAATTATATATTACTGCCACCACCATGTTTCACTGTGGGAATGGTGTTCTTTGGGTGATGTGTTGGGTTTGCGCCAGACATGGCGTTTTTTTCTTTGATGGCCAAAAAGTTCAGTTTTAGTCTCATCAGACCAGAGCACCTTCCTCCATACATTTTAGGAGTCTCCCACATGCCTTTTCGCAAACTCAAAATGTGCCATTTTTTTGTTTTTTGCTGAAAGTAATGGCTTCTTCTGGCCACTCTGCCATAAAGCCCAACTCTATGGAGGGTACGGCTTATTGTCGTCCTATGTACAGATACTCCAGTGTCTGCTGTGGAACTCTGCAACTCCTCCAGGGTTACCTTAGGTCTTTGTGTTGCCTTTCTGATTAATGCCCTCCTTGCCCGGTCCATGAGTTTTGGTGTGGGGCTGTCTCTTTTGCGGTTTGCTGTTGTGCCATGTTCTTTCCATTTGGTTATGATAGATTTGATGGTGCTCCTAGGGATCATCAAAGATTTGGGTATTTTTTTTTTTTTTTTTATAACCTAACCCTGACTTGTACTTCTCAACAACATTGTCCCTTACTTGTTTGGAGAGTTTCTTGGTCTTCATGGCAGTGTTTGGTTAGTGGTGCCACTTGCTTAGGTGTTGCAGCCTCTGGGGCCTTTCAAAAAGGTGTGTGTGTGTGTGTGTGTGTGTGTGTGTGTGTGTGTGTGTGTATATATGTAATGACAGATCATGTGACGCTTGGTTTGCACCAGAGCTTTTTATGGGCTTCATAACAAAGGGGATGAATACATACGCACATGCCAATTATCATTTTTTTTTACTTCACCAACTTAGACTATTGTATTCTTATCCATCGCATATAATTGGCAGTGTGGGCTCTCAAATACCCCCCTCCCTTCATGCATATACAAACAAAAAAAACACCCCACCACCCCATCCTAAACAATAACCCCCTCTCCACCCTAAACACCCCCCCCCCCCCAACCTCTCAACCAAAAAAAAGTTAGTTGCAAAAATGTAAATAAAAAGTAAAAATGGGCATTGGTAATTTAGTATCGGCGAAAAAAAAGAAAAAACTAGTATTGTATATACAGTGGGGACGGAAAAT
Organism: Aquarana catesbeiana; assembly: GCF_042186555.1. NCBI lineage: Eukaryota > Metazoa > Chordata > Amphibia > Anura > Ranidae > Aquarana > Aquarana catesbeiana. The sequence goes on along the minus strand of NC_133328.1, from coordinate 257,471,329 downwards.
ATTCAGACCCCCATAAATTTTTCACTCTTTGTTCTATTGCAAGCCATTTGCTAAAATCATTTCAGTTCATTTTTTTTCCCTCAATGTACACACAGCACCCCATATTGACAGAAAAACACAGAATTGTTGACATTTTTGCAGATTTATTTAAAAAGAAAAAGTGAAATATCACATGGTCCTAAGTATTCAGACCCTTTGCTCAGTATTTAGTAGAAGCACCCTTTTGATCTAATACAGCCATGATTCTTTTTGGGAAAGAAGCAGCAAGTTTTTCACACCTGGATTTGGGGATCCTCTTGCCATTCCTCCTTGCAGATCCTCTCCAGTTCTGTCAGGTTGGATGGTAAACGTTGGTGGACAGCCATTTTTAGGTCTCTCCAGAGATGCTCAATTGGGTTTGAAGTCAGGCCATTCAAGAACAGTCACGGAGTTGTTGTGAAGCCACTCCTTCTTCGTTATTTTAGCTGTGTGCTTAGGGTCATTGTCTGTCTTGTTGGAAGGCAAACCTTTGGCCCAGTCTGAGGTCCTGAGCACTCTGGAGAAGGTTTTTATCCAGGATATCCCTGAACTTGGCCGCATTTATCTTTCCCTCGATTGCAACCAGTCGTCCTGTCCTTGCAGCTGAAAAACACCCCCACAGTATGATGCTGCCACCACCATGCTTCACTGTTGGGACTGTATTGGACAGGTGATGAGCAGTGCCTGGTTTTCTCCACAGAATTGTTGACATTTTTGCAGATTTATTAAAAAAGAAAAACTGAAATATCACATGGTCCTAAGTATTCAGACCCTTTGCTATGACACTGATATATTTAACTCAGGTGCTGTCCATTTCTTCTGATCATCCTTCTACACCTTCATTTGAGTCCAGCTGGGTTTGATTATACTAATTGGACTTGATTAGGAAAGCCAAACACCTGTCTATATAAGACCTTACAGCTCACAGTGCATGTCAGAGCAAATGAGAATCGTGAGGTCAAAGGCACTGCCTGAAGAGCTCAGACAGAATTGTGGCAAGGCACAGAGCTGGCCTTGGTTACAAAAAACATTTCTGCTGCACTTAAGATTCCTAAGAGCACAGTGGCCTCCATAATCCTTAAATGGAAGACATTTGGGATGACCAGAACCCTTCCTAGAGCTGGCCGTCAGGCCAAACTGAGCTATCGGGGGAGAAGAGCCTTTGGTGAAAGAAGTAAATAAGAACCCAAAGATCATTGTGGCTGAGCTCCAGAGATGCAGTCGGGAGATCAGGGAAAGTTGTAGAAAGTCAACCATCGGGGCGGAGACAGCAGCTGATATGTGAGCAGCACTGAGACAGAGCTCCCTGCAGGCCAACGAATCCTTCATTCATCTTGGGTGTCAGAGACATAGATTCTCCACACCAAAGCCTTCAATACCCTCTCTGGACCTGGCTAAACACGGCAGTATGGTTAAATACGGGTGAGCGCCCATGGAATCCTCGGCAGACCGTCTCTCTCAGTATGCCTGGGGATCTCAAGATGGAGGCAGCCATGAGGCAGAGGAAAGACACCACAGCAATACACAGCAGAGGGGACCAGATAAATCCCCTTCTCACTCTGGCAAGGTAAGCCCACTGCCTCCTAGAACTAAGAGAATGAGGAAAGGACTCTCCCTGGATGGGTTACCACAGGAAGAAATGGGAGATATAATGCCAGAGGAGGGGAGGGGGAGCCATCTCTGAAACAGATTATGGAAGCTATACGTACCTGCCAGGCCACACTGACTGAACACATTGATGGCATGAGGGCTGAGATGTCGTTTTTAAAGAATGATGTACAGAATATTAGAGAAAGGGCTACTGAAGCTGAACACAGAATTAGTGACCTGGAAGATGTAGTCTGCCCTTTGGAGAATAAAGTTCAACACATCCACTGTGAAGTGAATGCTCACACAGATAAGCTCAGTGATATGGAAGACCGCCAAAGGAGGAACAATATTCGCCTGGTTGGTTTCCCTGAGAAGGCAGAGGGCAAACAACCCGAAGACTTCCTTGAAATGTGGCTTAAGGACAATATGGCGAACGATACCTTTTCACGCTTATTCGCCATAGAGCGGGCTCACAGGGTGCCATCTAAACCTCCCTCTCCTGGGTCTCACCCGCGTCCAATGATAGCCCGGATTCTACATTTTAGAGACCGTGAAAATATCCTTCGTGCTGCCCGCACTATGGGAGACTTGCAATTTAATGGTAACCGAATTTCAATCTACCCTGACTTTTCTGCTGCTACGCAGAAACAGAGAGCCAGTTTTGTGCATGTCCAGAAAAGACTCAGTTTTGCAGGATACAACATGCTATAGGCCAGCTGGAGATCTGAGAGTGGTGGATAGGGGGAAAAGTTTCCTTCTTTAACTCTCCCACTGAAGCTTCTCGCTGGCTGGACACTAGGGGACGCAATAGCCCTGAAGATAGACGCTGAAAGAAAGACAGACGTCCCTTTGATGTATGCCACTGCAGCATACCTCTCAAATCTTCTTTTGCTTATCAGTCATGAGGCTCAAAATAGTGTCCTTGAGCTCTGACACCTCAATTGCTTGTCCTGCTCGGTTCTACATGTTGGTTCAAAGTTCATTCTACTAAATTTCTCTTGGATACAAATTTTTTTTTTCTCCTTCCTTTTTATTATTTAAATTTTTTTTATTATTATTTTTTTCTTTGGAGAACTTTATTATCTACCCCCCTGAGTGTATTACTGAACTGTGTATTGCAGGGAACTTGTACTTTTAAGATCCTTTTATACAGAAGAAGAGGAGGTGTTTTTTATTTATTTTTTTTTTTTTTAATTTTTTTTTTTTTGTTTTTTGTCTCCGGTATTGGCTACAGAAATTGTTTCCCTAATACATACAGGGAGGGCAGGGGGCGGTGGTTCACTCTCTTTTTTTTTTTTTTTCCCGTTTACCACCGCAAGATTCATTACAAACTGGTAAGCAGTGGGTGTCGTCCCTTATTGTTATAGTTATGGGATATGGGCGCATGGCATGTTGGGGCTGTTTGCAGGGTGGGAAGGGAAGGGAAGTTATGCTCTGTTGGTTCGTGCTGTGTGCTGTTGTCTCTCTCTGTTTTAGTCCTCACAGATTGAAGTGGCTGGCCAAAAGCTGGTTAGCCGAACGTATTCATGCCACTCAGAAACTCATAAGACACTGACTAGAATAGATATGCTCCTGCCCTCCATGGATGGTCTCCAAATTATATCCGGGGTCAGCTTATATTCCTAGAGCTCTGTCGAATCACTCTCCAATGGAAGTCACATTAAATTTGAATGTGCCCATTGGAAGACGACAATGGCGCCTAAAAACACAATGGTTACTGGATGAAAACATGACACTTGGCTGCAAGACGGCTATTAATCATTACCGGAGGGAGAACGGTGCTGAGACCTCGATACATAATCAATGGGAGGCTTTTAAAGCCACCATGAGGGGGGTGTTCAATAAAGAGACAAGAGCCTTTGCAAATGCCTTAAACTCAGATATTAAAGAGGCTGAATGTGATGCTGCAACGGCTGAACAGGAATATATACGAAACCCCTCACCTCAGACTTATCAGTTTTGGCAAGACCTGACAAGGCAATTTAAATTACTTCTGACTGACCAGACTATGAAGAAACAACTACAACAAGCTAGATCCATATTTGAATTTGGCGACAAAAGTGGCTGCCTATAAACAAAAATTATATACCGCGCTGTAATAAAATGGTCAAAAACGAATATTTTGGCCAGAAAAATAAACAACAAATTAATTGACTCAATGACACCTAAAAAGAAAGCTGCTGCTATAGGTGAGATACACACCTGTTCAAATAAATAATAAGTAACAGCGCTGAATAAACTACAAAGAATGCAATATTAATAAGTGAATATCAATATTAAATGTGACATAAATAAGCAATAGTGATATATTAATCCATAAACCCCATTCACGTGAATTTGAATGTGAAACAACAACTCTATAAATGAACACTGGAAAAGTCCATCTAAGTGCAGGTAAGAAAAGTCCAAAGATGTAAATCAGATTCTTCTTAATGATGAAATAGATGGCTAATTGATTCCTCCACCGCACCACTGTGTTAACACCAATACAATAATGTGCTTACCACAGGGCAAGCTTAGATAAGCCTGTAACCTTAACCCGGTCAGGGCCTTTAACCAATGAGGATGATTGGACGGCGATAATCCACTACACCATCTGGAAGGATCAGCTACAGCAAGAAACCCTCCAAGCGCACCTCCAAAGCACCGGAACAGTTTACCATTCAGGAGTTCCCTGCCTAAAATATCCCACATGTCCTGATCAATTTCTGACCATTGTTAAGAAGCAGATGGAGAAGAATGAGGAGGAAACACTGGTATGTCTTGTGCTGCATCTCTCTCTGGAGTTTTTGAGTTCCTGGAGCCTGGAACATCGAAAAGTTAACAACTCACATTCTCCTGTGTTACTGCATCTAGCACAGGCTGGCTCAGATTTAAGTCCAATTGCACAAAGAAACTGTGGAGTTCTGTAGACCTTTTCTTGTCCTAATCCACATAATCAAAAGTTCTGGAAATGTGGATTAGGAGGGTTTCTTGCTGTAGCTGATCCTTCCAGATGATGTAGTGGATTATCGCCGTCCAATCATCCTCATTGGTTAAAGGCCCTGACCGGGTTAAGGTTACAGGCTTGTCTAAGCTTGCCCTGTGGTAAGCACATTATTGTATTGGTGTTAACGCAGTGGTGCGGTGGAGGAATCAATTAGCCATCTATTTCATCATTAAGAAGAATCTGATTTACATCTTTGGACTTTTCTTACCTGCACTTAGATGGACTTTTCCAGTGTTCATTTATAGAGTTGTTGTTTCACATTCAAATTCACGTGAATGGGGTTTATGGATTAATATCTCACTATTGCTTATTTATGTCACATTAAATATTGATATTCACTTATTAATATTGCATTCTTTGTAGTTTATTCAGCGCTGTTACTTATTATTATTTATTTGAAAAGTGGCTGCCTGTTGGCCTTCTTGGCACGTCCTCTGTATGCCCCCCACATCGGTACTGCACCTTAAACAACCAGGGGGAGACTTGGTGAGGGATTCACGAGATATTCTGAACACGTTTGTAGACTTTTATGACAACCTATACCAGTCCCAATCAAGATGTACTGATCAGGAGCTTTCCTCCTATTTGGGGGACCTGAACCTTCCATCTTTGGCACCGGAAGATAGTGTAGCATTGGAACATTCCATTACCTCAGACGAGATAGCTGGTGCTATTTCCTCCTTTAGGCCGGGTAATTCACCTGGACTTGATGGCTTCCCGGCGGAATGGTATCAGCTACACAAAGAAGGCTTAATCCTGCGACTCCAAAAAGTGTTTGTAAATGCAGAAAAAGAAGGTACTACCGGAATCCATGCGTGAGGCCCTTATTGTTGTGATACCAAAACCCGGTAAAGACCCAAGGGAACGTGACTCATATAGACCGATCTCCTTGATCAATACTGATGTCAAAATATTGGCCAAAATCTTGGCTGGTAGATTGCAGTCAGTAATCCTTAAATTGATCAACTCGGATCAAACTGGGTTTATCCCGGGCCGTTGTACCCACATGAATCTTAGAAGGCTCTATGTAAATTTACAAATTTCACATACAAATACAGGTAAAAGAGTGGTGGCGTCGCTCGACACAAAAAAGCATTCGACTCGGTCAAATGGAATTATCTGTTTTCCCTGCTTAGTAAATTGGGCTTTGGACCTAGATTTGTGAACTGGGTTAAGTTACTGTATAATGATCCCCGGGCATGTGTTGGAGTGAATGGGCTCATCTCAAATACATTTAAGATAGGTAAGGGGACAAGACAGGGATGCCCCCTGTCTCCGCTCCTCTTCGCCTTAGCTATAGAACCCCTTGCGGTTAAATTTAGGAGTTGGGATGACATCAGGGGGCTCGTGGTTGGGGATCTGGAGAAACGAGTATCATTATATGTGGATGATATGCTCCTATATTTAGGAGATCCGGAACTCTCATTATCTAATGCATTCAATGTAATTCAGGAATTCGGTAATTTCTCTGATTTCCGAATTAACTGGTCCAAATCATCACTGTTTCCTCTAGATCCTCAGCCGAACTTAGTACTTCCCACCCAATGCCCTCTAGCGATAACAAACCAGTTTAAGTACTTAGGAATACAGATCCAATTGCCAGTGCAATCATTCACGAAAATGAATCTATGGCCTGTAATCAACGCCTTCAAGGATAGAGTACAGAAGTGGAAAGATCTTCCGCTCACATTGTTGGGGAGAGCTAACTTATTTAAAATTATTTTTCTCCCAAAATTTTTATATATACTCTCTAACGCCCCACTATATATCCCTAAAAAGACGTTCCGATACATTGACTCCCTGTTGACCTCCTTTTTGTGGGGAGACAAGGCAGCTCGTGTGTCGCTGGCCGTTCTACAGCTACCAGTAGGAAGGGGTGGTCTGGCGATACCCGACCTTCGCTTGTACTACTTGGCGTCTCAGCTAGTTCAACTAGTTCAGGCCCACTGGCGCATGTTTCCACAGCTGAATAACGCTGCCACTGCGATGGAGGCAGCTGTCGCGACCTCATACGACGCACTTTTGAATTTCTTTTTTAGAGGGATGGTGCCTACTCAAGACTGGGTAATTGTACTTCAATCCGCTAAGCGGGTACTTGAGATTTCTATAAAACATATACAAGACGGACCTCCATACCTATCACCAAATACACCACTATGGTTCAATCCTCGTCTAAAGGACCTTTCTCGCTTGGAGGATGGATATAGGTGGGCCAAATTTGGTCTTAGGGCTCTTTCACACGAGGGCAGATCAGTGATGATCCGCCCCGTGAACACCCGCTTGCTCAGCGGGGATCGCTCCGCCGATCCCCGCTGAGCAGGGAGATGACAGGTCCATCGCTGTGCAGCGGCGGACCTGTCAGAGCGCCGCTCTCCCCTATGGGGGGATCAGATGATGACGGACCGTAGTGTCCGTCGTCACCCGATCCGAAAACGGATGGAAAAGTAGGTTTTTCCTCCGTTACACTTTTCGGATCGGAGCGGGTCGGATGTCAGCGGACATGTCACCGCTGACATCCGACGCTCCATAGGGATGAATGTATGTCCGTTTTTCATCCGAAAATGGAAGGGTGAAAAACGGACATACGGATCGTCCCTGTGAAAGAGGCCTTACGTATGTGCATCAACTATTTGAGAGGGGTGAATTTAAAACGTTTGCACAATTGAAGAGGGAAATGGGTGTCCCTGACACATGGGCGTTCCATTATTCCAGGCTGCGGCATGCTGCGCATGCACAATTTGGAATGGGGATGGTTCTGTTAGAAAACACCAAAACTTGAATCAATGCTTGTAGAACCTGACCACACGAAACGTATTTCCACTTATGCGGTACTTATGGAACTGGTATTTTAGAGTTAAAAAAAATTGCTACCTGTACTGATATATCCTTTATCATAGGATGTTTATCCGAAACTACCCTTGAATGTTAATTATATTTTGACGGTTGCAACCGACAATATACCTTACATGCAATGTGTTATTCTATGTATGTACATCTGGCAAATAAAAACCTTTTAAAAAAAAAAAAAGTCAACCATCACTGCAGCCCTCCACCAGTCGGGGATTTATGGCAGAGTGGCCCGACGGAAGCCTCTCCTCAGTGCAAGACACATGAAAGCCCGCATGGAGTTTGTTTAAAATAACACCTGAAGGACTCCAAGATGGTGAGAAATAAGATTCTCTGGTCTGAGACCAAGATAGAACTTTTTGGCCTTAATTCTAAGCGGTATGTGTGGAGAAAACAGGCACTGCTCATCATCTGTCCAATACAGTCTCAACAGTGAAGCACGTTGTGGCAGCATCATGCTGTGGGGGTGTTTTTCATCTGCAGGGACAGGACGACTGGTTGCAATCGAGGGGAAATATGAATGCGGCCAAGTACAGGGATATCCTGGACGAAAACCTTCTCCAGAGTGCTCAGGACCTCAGACTGGGCCGAAGGTTTACCTTCCAACAGGACAATGACCTTAAGCACACAGCTAAAATACGAAGGAGTGGCTTCACAACAACTCCGTGACTGTTCTTGAATGGCCCAGCCAGAGCCCTGACTTAAACCCAATTGAGCATCTCTGGAGAGACCTAAAAATGGCTGTCCATCAACGTTTACCATCCAACCTGACAGAACTGGAGAGGATCTGCAAGGAGGAATGGCAGAGGATCCCCAAATCCAGGTGTGAAAAACTTGTTGCATCTTTCTCAAAAAGACTCATGGCACTACTGCATCACATTGTTGTTTTAATTTATCAGTTTTTTTTCTATGTTCCTTTAACCATCTGTTTTTCTTGTCTCTCCCCATCTGTCCACTCTTCTCTTTTCTCCCTATTCTATTGCTTTGGATCCTGTGCAGGGCGAGTCTGACCACCCAACGACCTCCTTGCTACCTGTGTCAATATGTCTACTCTTAAGGTAATATCCTACAATATTAGAGGCCTCTGCTCCCCTGGGAAAAGAAATAAACTCTGGTGGGAACTTAAAAAACTAAAAGCTCAAGTGGTTTTCCTACAGGAAACCCACTTCACCCATCATTCCATACCTAGGCTTCCTACCCACATATTTAATCAGTGGTTCCATAGTACCTCCCCTTCCTCTAAATCTAAAGGCAGCACGATCGCAATTCATAGGACCTGCCCCTTCCAACTCTCAGACAGCAAAATAGACCCACTGGGCCGTTACATTTTCCTGAAAGGTAATATAGCAGGAAGAAAGTTTACCTTTGCCTCAATTTATGCACCTAACACTGACCAAATCACTTTCATTGATAACACCCTTGAAATGCTGACAGAATTTAAAGAAGGCTTTGTCATTTTAGGAGGGGACTTTAACGTTAGCCCAGACCCTTCAATGGACACCTCCAGCTCCAGTCAATCACATTCGTATGCATTCTTGAAACATTTTAGAAAATCCCTCCACTCTCACTTGCTACTTGATAGCTGGAGGGTTCCTCACCCTAAGGAGAAAGACTTTAGCTACCATTCTGCTGTACATGATGTGTACACTCGTATAGACCATATCTACGTGGACCGCCCCACACTAGAGCTCGTGCAATCGGCCTCCATTGGGAATATTACCATATCTGATCATGCACCAGTGGGAGTGATTCTCACCCTCCCCTCCGGCTCCCGTGGGGCTTGGACATGGAGGTTGAATGTAAATCTGCTAGATGATACAGCAGCAGTAGCCAAAGTGTCCGAAACTATCACAAATTACTTCAAAGAAAATGTCACAGATGACCTTAGCGCAGGCATAGTGTGGGAAGGCCATAAAGCTGTGGTCAGAGGGGAGTTCATATCCCTTGGTGCAAAACTTAAAAAGATGCTTCAGGCAGACTTTGACAGAGTGTTAGCAGCTTTACAAGATGCTGAACTGAAACACAACCAAAATGGGAGCCCTGGGGCATTGCAGAGACGGAATGATTTGAGAGACTTGTTCTTGCGTTTGCTTGATCGGCAGACTCGCAAGAAAGCCAGGCACTTATCACACAAATATTACGAGCATGGCAATAAGTGCGGCCGTATGCTTGCGGGGGCTATCCGCAAGAAACATGCTCAAACCTATGTACAAAAACTTCGCTCTCCATCCGGAGACGTTCTGATCCAGTCCTCCAAAGTTGCCTCAGGGTTCCGAGATTACTATTCAGGCTTGTATAACCTAAATCCTGAATACCCTTCAGATACTCAGAAACCCAGAGCCACTGCCATATTAGATTACTTAGCCTCAGCTGGTGTCCCGCCCCTAAGTACAGAACAATGTAATGACATTGAACTTCCAATTTCCTCTAGGGAGATTGAATTGGTGGTGAAGTCCCTTCCCACAGGAAAAAGCCCTGGGCCGGATGGATATACTGGGTCATATTATAAAACCTTCCTGCCTCTCTTATTACCCTACATGTGCACTTTAATTCCACAGCAGAGGGGAATCCCTCCAGGGGCCCTTTTGGCGCATATCACTGTGTTGCCAAAAGATGGTAAAGATCCGATGCTCCCCCCAAAGCTACTGCCCCATATCCCTCCTTAATATTGATATTAAGATTTTGGCAAAGGTTTTGGCAGATAGACTTGGGAGTCTTTTGCCCCACATTATCCATCCGGACCAAACCGGGTTCATTAAAGGAAGAGAAGCGAGGGACAATTCAGTTAGAGCAATACAACTTATCCATTGGGCCCACTCAAGCCCTAACCCTAAACCTTACATCATCCTCTCCACAGACGCTGAAAAGGCTTTCGACCGGGTCGATTGGTCATACCTCAAAGCAGTGTTGGAGGCTCTAGGGCTGAAAACACACATGATGTCATCTATCTTGGCCCTTTATTCTACCCCCTGTGCACAGGTCAAGGTGAATGGAGTGCTTTCCCCCCAATTCGCGATTCGGAATGGCACGAGACAGGGGTGCCCCCTTTCCCCACTACTCTTCGCTCTAGTTTTGGAACCGTTACTGAGTACCGTCAGAGCGAATGCAGACATTAGGGGCCTGAAGGTGGGGAATACTGAACACAAACTGTCCGCATACGTGGACGACGTATTATTCCACCTCTCAGAACCCCTGATCTCGTTGCCAGTCCTGATGAAAGAATTAAAATTATTTGGATCGCTTTCTAATTTTAAAATTAATTTTTCTAAGTCTGAAATTCTGCCGATCCACTTGACCCCCGCATTGACTAACAGCTTACAAGCTTCGTTCCCCTTCACCTGGGCCAAATCTTCCATTCGGTACCTAGGTATACAATTAACAGATAGTCTTGATACCCTCTATGCTGCAAATTTTCCACCGTTACTTAATACAATTAAAAAAGATCTGTCCATCTGGACAAAGACTGCGTTTACATGGATAGGTCGCATTAACATCATAAAAATGAATATTCTGCCCCGAATACTTTTTTTTTTTCTACAAATGATACCAATTTCCCTGCCCAAACATTTCTTTTCTCAAATTAATAGCATACTAACTAGATTTGTGTGGAATGCAAAAAAGCCTAGAATAGCTATGAGCATCCTGAAGCGCTCAAAACTAACAGGGGGCTTGGGGATCCCAGACATCTTAAAATACTATAGAGCCATCGCTCTCCAGAGGATCCTCAACTGGCGATTCCACACCCGGTCCAAATTATGGGTCTCCCTGGAAAAGTGGTTAGCCGGCAGGAACCTGGCCTTTGCTCCATGGCTGCCACGTGAATACCGAGGGTTGTCAGATACAACCTCCCTGTTGACGACCCATGTTCTTTCTGTTTGGGACACATTGAACATAGCTCTAAAATTATCTCCACCAATATCCCCGCTTGCTCCGTTAGGGGGGTTCCTTTGGTTCCCACCAGGTGAACAAATGGCCTTTTTCGGCCCATGGGTGGATGATGGAAATGCCAGTTGCGGAAAATTAACGAGGGATGGCAAACTGAGTTATGAAACCTTGCAACGTGAACATGGGGGTTCCAAACTGAATTTCTGGAGATATAGGCAGCTCCACCACTTTTTCTAAATCCATGGGCGTTCCATAAGGGACATTTCCACTCTTACTCCATTTGAACAACTCTTTATTGAAGAAGACCCGATCCCACACCTGATCTCAGAAATGTATCGCTTACTAGGTACCACTGGCAATCTCAGAATAACTTACATACGGGCATGGGAGAGGGATTTACAGTTAGATTTTTCCACATCCCAACTCACGCACCTATACCAACTCACTCATTCGAGCACTATGGAATCCAAAACCCAAGAAACAAACTATAAGATTCTATCACGCTGGTACAGAGTGCCGGCTGATTTGGCTCGTATCTACCCCACGGTGTCGGATCAATGTTGGAGGGGATGTGGCCAAAGAGGTATACTCCTACATATTTGGTGGGAGTGCCCTCTGATCAAGCCATACTGGAATGACATTAAGTCTAGTGTGAAAGAAATTTTAGATCTGGATATTCCTCTGTCCCCAGCCTATTTCCTCCTGCATGTCCCCTTGACACCGATTGGTAGATATAAAAAAGTGTACTTCCACATCTACTAAATGCGTCTAGGCGCCTTGTTCCAATTTATTGGAAACAATCTAGGGTTCCTTCAAAAGAAGATTGGATAAAAAAAAGTGAACGATATTAGGGAAGCAGAACATTGGATAGCATCATGTAAAGGAAAGACAGAACGTTTTGAAATTATATTGGGCCCATGGAAAGACTATGTGTTCGATCCGAATCATATGTCTTCGAGTTTAGACATGGCACTACTAGAGTTAGCAGAACCATCCTTACGATCCCGCTTAGATAATGTAAACAAGACCCATTGAAAGACATACTTTACTTTACTTACTATAAAGAAGATATATTATTGGGAGACTCGCCCGGCACAGACCAAAAGGGCCTTTTTAGGCTAAGAGGTATGCTCCATACCCATTCCCCTCTCCCTTTCTCCCCTACCCTCTGACCCTTTTCTACCTGCTATTCCTTTACTCTTACTCCTTTTGCACCCTTTATTTCTATCCATATTTTTGTTTATATGACTACTTAACGTCTCTGTTACCAGGCGGTTTTCATTTAAGATACTTGTTTGTCTGGACTCATGGTGGAGATGATTGGCAGCAGAAGAACTGCCTCGTCACACGGAGGCAGAGGCCCACTTTTTCTGCTTCCTGTCGGGCAGGGCAGGGGGGGGGGGATGTCCTCCTAGAAACAGCGAGAAGGGAGAGGTTGTAGGAGGCTATTGCCCCCCTCTGCCTGGATCGCTGATGGAGGATGACCCCCATGTAAACACTCCAGCTCATATACCACTTATGGAGGTTTGTGGCTAATATCTGACCGGTTTAAGGTCTCTTGACCATCCTGACTCAGGAACTCATTATAAGCTCCTGATCTCACTGGCACCTTGGGTCCAACTTAACCTTTTGGCTCTAGACCATACCTGGATGTTTTCTATATGTTCTGCGTGGCATTTCTGTAATGTGTGTAGTCTTTTATACCAAAATGTTACTAAAATAAAGACTCTACAAAAAAAAAAAAAAGACTCATGGCTGTATTAGATCAAAAGGGTGCTTCTACTAAATACTGAGCAAAGGCTGCAAAGGGTCTGAATACTTAGGACCATGTGATATATTTCAGTTTTTCTTTTTTAATAAATCTGCAAAAATGTCAACAATTCTGTGTTTTTCTGTCAATATGGGGTGCTGTGTGTACATTAATGATGAAAAAAATGAACTTAAAGGATTTTATTATTATTATTCAGGAATTATATAGCGCCGACAGTTTACGCAGCGCTTTACAACATTAGGGCAGACAGTACAAATACAATACAATTCAATACAGGAGGAATCAGAGAGCCTTGCTCATTAGAGCTTACAATCTAGGAGGGAGGGTCAAGTTATACAAAAGGGTAATAGCTGTAGGGATGAGCTAATGGATAAAATGGTGCAGTTGTTAGATGGAGGCAGGATAGGCTTCTCTGAAGAGGAGAGTTTTCAGGGATTGCCTAAAAGTGGATACGTTTGGAGACAGTCTGACAGATTGGGTTAGGGAATTCGAGGATGGGCGAGACTCGGGAGAAGTCCTGGAGGCGGATATTGGAGGAGGTGATGAGGGAGCTAGAGAGCAGGAGGTCTTGGGAGGAATGGAGAGGGTGATTAGGTTGGTATTTTGAGACTAGGCTAGTGATGTAGCTGGGGGCAGAGTTGTGGATGGCTTTGTAACTTATTGTTAGTATTTTGAATTTAATTTGTTGGGCGAGTGGCAGCCAATGGAGGGATTGGCAGAGAGGGATAGCAGACACTGAGCGGTTTGTAAGGTGAATAAGTCTGGCAGCAGCATTCATGATGGGCTGAAGAAGGGGGTAGTCTATTTAAAGGTAAGCCAATGAGGAGGGAGTTGGAATGCACAATGTGTGTGTGTGTGTGTGTGTGTGTGTGTGTGTGTATGTATATATATATATATATATATATATATATATATATATATATATATATATATATATATATATATATATATATATATATATATATATATATATATATATATATATATATATATATATATATATATATATATATATATTTATATTTATTTTTTTTTTTTATTCTCACAAAAGTGAGTACACCCCTCGCATTTTTGTAAATACCGTATTTATCGGCGTATAACACGCACTTTTTTCCCCTTAAAATCAGGGGAAAATCGCGGGTGCATGTTATACGCCGATCCCCTGCGATCCGGAGCTGCCAGATTTTCAAAATCGCCGACCGCGATTTGAAAATGGCGCCGAAATACACAGTGCCGGTCTTCGGCTCTCCTCGGCCACTTTTGTCTTCACTCGAGCGCCGCCCGAACCTAGCCGAGTGTACTCTGCTAGGTTCGGATAGCTCCGCTCAGGACTACGAGTGGAGCCGAAAGTAAACGAGAGCCGCCGGCTCTGTGTATTTCGGCGCCGGCGGCGCCATTTTCAAATCGTGGTCGGCGATTTTAAAAGACAGGATGGCAGGGGTCCGGGATCACGGGATGCAAGGCTGCACTGGGCAAGGCTGCACTGACAAGGCTGCACTGGGGCAAGGCTGCAATGATGGGCATTTAAATGTAAGTTTTTTTTTTTCCTTAAAATTCCCTCCTAAATTGGGGTGCGTGTTATACGCCGATAAATACAGTATTTTATTATATCTTCATGTGACAACACTGAGTTTACTTCCTCTTTGTTTCCCTGCAAAGGTAAAGCATGATGGGCTACTATGCATCGCAGGGAGGTGACAAATGAGCGGAAGTTCCACTTTTTTGGTTGGAACTCTGCTTTAAGCCTCAGTGTTTACACAATTGCTCACACGCTCCTATTTCGCCTGACCATATTGGCCTAATTTCATTGCTGGGTACGAGAAAGCAGAGCGCATCCCAGCATCCAGTACCCTGTTGCCTACTCTGCAAGGTGCTCAACACTTGGCAGGCCCAGCCCAGGAAGTGACAGACTGCATGAAGAACTGTCGGGTGTCATGTGGCCTAGATTTGGTCTTTCCTCTTTGTACTCCCTGCCTTCTTTTTTCATCTTAACTATGCTTAAAATGGTTGTAAGGCAAAAGGTTTTTAATCTTAGTGCATTCTTTGCCTGAAGATAAAAAAACCTTCTGTGTGCAGCAACCCCCTGATACTTACCTAAACCCCATCCCTATCCAGCAATGTGCACAAATGCCTCGGCCGTCCGGGACTCACCCCCGCCCCCCCCCCCCCTCCCCGATTAGCTGAGACATAGCAGCGGCGCCATTGGCGCCCGCTGCTGTCAGCCAATCAGGAGAGAGGGGGCGGGGCTGAACCGTGGCTCCATGTCTGAATGGACAGAGTTGCAGCTCAGCTCGTGTGCCCCCATAGCAAGCTGCTTGCTGTAGGGGCGAGGAACCCGAGAAGAGGAGGGTCCAGGCTGCTGTGCAAAACCATTTCATAGAGCACATAAACATGTTTTATTTTTAAAGAAAAAAGAGACTTTAGTATCTTGTCTCCTACCACCTGCCTTTTACATTTACAATATTGTAAAAACCATAGGTCACATATACTGTTATGTAAGAAGTAATTGGTGGTAAGTGCAATTTTTTTCAGGTATGTATTTCCTGTAAATATTACTGCTGACACAATTTGAAATGCTTTAATATACTGTAGATACTACCACTTTAGACCTTTTTGTCTGTCCTTGATGTTTACAATGTAACCTTCCTATCTCATCTGTATAAACTTTGCGTGGAATCTAGTTACTCTACTATTATGTTTTTAGGTTGTAGGACAAAACCCATGCAATTAGGCCTCTTTCACACGAGGGATCCGTATGTCCGTTTTTCATCCTTCCGTTTTCGGATGAAAAACGGACATACATTCATCCCTATGGAGCGTCGGATGTCAGCGGTGACATGTCCGCTGACATCCGACCCCGCTCCGATCCGAAAAGTGTAACGGAGGAAAAACCTACTTTTCCATCCGTTATCGGATCGGGTGACGACGGACAATACGGTCCATCATCCGATCCCCCCATAGGGGAGAGCGGCGCTCTGACAGGTCCGTAGCTGCACAGCGTGCAGCGATGGACCTGTCATCTTCCTGCTCAGCGGGGATCGGCGGAGCGATCCCCGCTGAGCAAGTGGGTGTTCACGGGGCGGATCATCACTGATCCGCCCCGTGAGAAAGAGCCCTTACTGTGAGAAAATAAAAACCCTATGAATATAGTATCCTAGATGGGATTCATATAGAATGATGACTTATATGTAACACTAGGAATGAATAAGCACCGATGAGGAACAACATGACAGTGAGCTATGAATAAAGAAAACAGGAGAGACTAAGCAAGGAGTACACACGTTAAGAGTCAGAAAGTATAAAAGAGGTACTGAGAACCAGTGCAAAATATTTAATGTTAAGGGAGCAGAATGTTTGGTGACAGGAGTTCTAATACAGGTTTGTAGGATGGAGCAGATAAATGTTTCCTAGGATGGAGGATTGTGAGCTTGGAACAAGATGAATAGTACCAGTGAAAAATAACATCTGGTCTGTAATAGAAATGTATAGGAAGATATCCTAAAATGAATGGCATATACGTTTTTTTTTTTTTTTTTTTTTTTTGCAGCTGTTTCAAGATTATATAAACTGTTCACTAACCCTTTTTATGCTCTTTTTCAGCTATGTTTGATCGTGATTGCAAAGGTGGTGTAAACTTCACTGAATTTACTGGGGTGTGGAAGTTTATCACTGATTGGCAGAATATATTTCGGACCTACGACAGAGACAATTCTGGTTTTATTGACAAGGGCGAATTGAAACAAGCCTTATCAAATTTTGGTAATTTTTTATTTTCTTTTTTGGAAAGTTATCAGCTCATGAAAACCCCAAATCCACAATCTCAGAAAATTAAAATATTGTGAAAAGGTACAATATTCTAGGCTCAGTGTCCCACTCTAATCAGATAATTAAGCCATAACCCCTGCAAAACGGTTCCTGAGCCTTTAAATGGTCTCTGTCTGGTTCAGTAGGAATCACAATCATGGGAAAGACAGGAAAAGGCCATTCAAAAGTGTTTGGACTTTCACAAGGAGTGGACTGAGGCTGGAGTCAGTGCATCAAGAGCCACCACACACAGACTGAGCCTGGACATGGGCTTCAAATGTTGTATACCTCTTGTCAAGCTACTCCTGAACAACAAACAACATCAGAAGCGTCTTACCTGGGCTAAAGAAAAACAGACCTGGTCTGTTGCTCAGTGGTCCAAAGTCCTCTTTTCTGATGAGAGCAAATTTTGCATCTCATTTGGAAACCAAGGACCCAGAGTATGAAGGAAGATTGGAGAGGCACACACTGCAAGATGCTTGAAGTCCAGTGTGAAGTTTCCACAGTCTGTGTTGATTTGGGGAGCCATGTCATCTGCTGGTGTTGGTCCACTGTGCTTCATTAAGTCCAGGGTCAACGCAGCTGTCTACCAGGAGATTTTGGAGCACTTCATGGTTCCTTATGCAAACGAGCTCTATGGGGATGTTGACTTCATTTTCCAGCAGGACTTGGCACCTGCCCACACTGCCAAAAGCACCGAAACCTGGTTCAATGACCATGGGATTACTGTGCTTGATTGGCCCGCAAACGATGAGAAAAGATGAGACATGAGACCGAACAATGCAGAAAAGCTGAAGGCCGCTATTGAAGCATCCTGGTCTTCCATAACACCTCAGCAGTGCCACAGGCTGATGGCTTCCATGCCACGCCGCATTGAGACAGTAATTGCTGCAAAAGAGGCCCAAACCAAGTACTGAGTACATATGCATGCTTATACTTTTCCAAGGTCTGATATTGTTCTATGTACAATCTTTCTTTGTTTTATTGATTGCATGTAATATTAAAATTTTCTGAGATTGTGGATTTGGGGTTTTCATGAGCTGTAAGCCATAATTATCACAATTATGACAAATTACGGCTTGAACTGTCTTGCTTTGCATGTAATGAGTCTATCTCATATATTAGTTTCACCTTTTAAGTTGCATTAGTGAAATAAATGAACTTTCTCTTTCGTTCATTGACGGACATAGCACCATAATCTTGACCTTAGGGTTATATCGCCACCTTTAGGAGAGGACTAGGCAGAACATAGGAAAAAAAAACAAGCACAGTACCGCCCAGGGGTCGGTCCTACTGGCAAAAAACCCCCACTCTGCTCCCAGCAGCTCAGTTTTTTTTTTTTTTGCCTAGTCTAGAAGGACCTGGCTCCCTGTGGGGACCAGTGGTTCTTTGAAAATGGTTGCTTTTTTTTTCTTCCTGTGGTATGCAATCAACAGCTGGGCTGGGTGACAGGCTGGATAATATAGATCCTGGTAGTCTCCCCAGCCTGGCCATCGAGCACGCGCAGACCTTAGCTCCGCTCTGGGTCGGTCACGACAGGCCCCATTCTGGTCTGGGGCAGCCGGCGAGCTCTATGCTCCGGGGTACACATATGACTGGACTACTGCTGTCCGAGTCAGTGTTGCCATGGCCGACAGCCATTCCGTACTATGCGGGAGATGGATCTGTCCGTGGAGCGCGTCCAGCAGTCCCTGCAGGAGGGGTAAGTATGGCTCCACCTGTTTAGGCAGGCTGGAGCAGCTGGGCACTCCCTGGGGGGGTCGATTTAGGGGTTTATTTTTCTCTCCCTTTCCTCCCTCCCTGTCTCTTTCCCTCCTCCCCTTCCGAGGGGCGCTGTGTGGCTGAGCATAGGGGGTGTGTGGCACTTACCTGGCTGGGGGGGTCTCCGGGTGCCTGGCAGGGGGTTGCTGCCATTTTTTTCCCCTTGTTTGACCGCCATGCAGGGGGAATGGTCGCCACAGGAACCGTGGCCATTTTCCCGGAGTTGCGGCCATTTTCTTGGCGCGCGGCAGCCATTTTCCCGGCGTTTTCAGGCACTTTTGTCTGAGGCAGCCATTTTCTTGTAGCCAAGGGGGAAGTTTTCTGTTAGTTCTCTAGCGCTGGGCGGCTGTTTTAGCCAGGAACAGCGTAAAACTGACACAGAACACCTCGTGGTTTGGACGTCTGCAGAGGGGAGAATGGCACAGCACAACGTCTTGGTCAGGGTGGTGAGTCCTGCGGGGGGCCCCTCAGTCTGTGGCAGATAAGAGGATAGGCATTTTTTGTCTCTTGCCTTAGGTTCCGGGTGGTGACAGACGAGAGTGGGTCAGGCATGGCATCTGATGCTGGTGCTTCTTCCCCAGACACCCCTGTGATAGCAACCGGTTCCCCTGGACCTGCGGGGCCCCTGGACGCTCTGTTTCCAGGGTGGAATTGGCGTGCAGGCGCAAGGCGGGTAAAAAAACGTCCCCATCTTCTGGGGAAAGCTCTGATTCAGACTCTGGCCCAGCAGTGGCAGGCGGCCCCTGTTCTGACGCTTCAGAGGTTGCGACCATGACCCTTCGGACAGTGAGGAGTAATCTTCTGAGTCAGTTTCAGCGCAGGAAAAACATCTGTTGGACGGTGATCACGACGGACGCCAGCCTGACTGGCTGGGGGGATTTTGGGCATCCAATCAGCCCAGGGTCGCTGGACGCAGGAGGAATCCCGCCTGTCGATCGATGTTCTGGAACTGCGGGCGATCAGGCAGTGCCTGTCCACGTGGTCGCAGAGGCTGCAGGGTCGTCCGGTCAGGATGTGAATGGAGGAATCTGTATGGTTTGTTTTTTTTTTGTTTTTTTTTTCAATTCAGGCTGCATGGAAAAACAAGAATATTCCAATATATGCCCAACAAGGACCAGCAACATATACCGGTATGTTGCTGGACTTTGAGTGGTTGTACCAGAATGATGCCTGCAGGTTTAGGTATCTTGATATAGTTTTTTTTTTTAACTGGCTGTCGGCTTTCATGTAAAAGCAATCCTAGTGGCTAATTAGCCAATACACTGCTTTTACAAGTAGTGGAAGGGGCCGTGTCTATGGTTTTCTCGGGCTCTCCTGTTCCACCGGGGAACACGAGAATGCAGCCGGTGGTTCCGCCAGCTGACCATAGAGCTGATCGGATACCAGAATGGCTCCAATCATCTCTATGGCCTAAGACCAGAAGCTACGAGTATTTCATAACTTTGGTTTCACTGGATGTCAACAGCGCCATTTTTAAATTGGGAAAGCACCAATCTTGGTGTTGTCAGATGCTTTAACGGCTGAGGAGAGATCTAGAGTCTAATACACCGTACGCCTATGCAGCGGCGTCTTTTGTCGCCGCTGCATGAGTGTGCGCATTTTTCAAGCATGTCGTGTATGATATCTATGTACGCGGCATAAGATCATCTTTTATATTTTACCAAACGTTTGGGCAATATAGTGTGTTTTTTGTGCAATAAAATTCAAAAAAATTTTTTTTCCCCCCAAAATTCCATTTGAAAAATTGCTGCGCAAATACTGGGGGGGGGATTTTGCAACACTGATCTACCAATGTAACAATGATCTACCTGTAAGATTTGTTAGTTAAAAAAAACTGTCTCCTAAGGCTCGGTTAACACCTGACAAGTAGCGTCCCATTCAGTACAATGGAACCGTTCTAATCGGAGCGACGCAAGTCGCTCCGACTTAGAAAAAGGTTCCTGTACGACTTTGGGGGCGACTTGCATAGACTTCTATACAGAAGTCGTTTTGCAAGTCGCCGCGGAAGTCGTTTGCAGGTCGCCTCGGTGAGGCGACCTGCAAGTCGTGCCGCCTCTGGTGTGAACCGAGGCTAACTTTGCTCCAAAATTCAAGGCAAATTTTAAAGCCCTGTCCTATGTGATGAAAGAAGTTAAGCAAAAAAAAAAAAATAATACACCCAAGCACATTAACCTATCGCATCAGGGACGCCTGTGCTTGAAAAATATGAAGTGCAATACACATGTTGCATATCGCTGCACACACTGGGGTGAGGTCAATAATTCTAGCACCAGACCTCATCCATAACGCTAAACTGATGACCTATAGGGGGCTTTTGAAGCATTGCCTATGGAGAATATAGGTTTGACATGTTGGGTATCTATTTTACACGGTGCAACCTCATCTTTTATATTTTACCAAAAATTGAGTGATATATTGCATTTCTTTGCCCTAAAATTCACCTTTCGTGTATTTTTTACTAAAATGTTGCATTTCCTAGACCTTTACAGTAATATCGTGTGACATAAAAAATTTTAACTACCGCTATTTTATTCTCTAGGGTGTTTGCTTTCAGAAAATATATATTTTGGGGTTTTGTATAATTTTCAGGCCTAAAACTATTTTTAAAACGTGTGCAGAAAGTGCAAAAAAACTGCTGGCAGTCAAAGGGTAAAAGTTTTTTTTTAAAAGAAAACTGGAGGTCACATGTTCCCCGTGGAGAGTGGAGCTCCAGTCTGCAGCCAGATACCATCGGGAAATGCAGATGTCACAAGAAACATGTCACCTCTACGTGTTGTTTCTAATGTCTATTGAATGATTGTTGCATTAAAGTTCATTAAACAAAAAAAGTGGAGTGGAGGTCACATGTTTCCTGTGGATAGTGGAGCTCCAGCTTCAGCCATTCATTGTTTGATACAGTAAAGTTCAATAAAATAAAAAAGTGGAGTTGAGGTCACAGGCTTCCTGTCAAACGTGGCGCTCCACTCCTCAGCCAGACCCCCTTGCCTATTCCTGTATAGGTAGGAAGTAGAAGTATGGCCATTTTGAAGAAATACCATGTGGGCTGAAGGTCCTCATCCATCTTCTTGCCTAGAGTGGTTTTCTAGTTTTCACTGGAATTAAGACCGTGTCTTGCCTTTTTTCCTAGTTCACAATTGGCAGGGAAAGGATTACTGCATACTCTGGTTATAGTTCGGGTGGTTAGGATTTACTTGCATTGCCAGCACAGGCTGGAATCCTGGTTTGTGCTGCCAAAAGAGTTCTGGAAAGGCTGCTGGCATCTAGGTCAACTATTTCTCATAGGATCCAGCAGTTAATCATTCAAGCCTATAGTTTGAAAGGCAAAATCCCACCCTTGCTGGGGAGAGCTGCTCTACCAGGTGTGTGGGTGCATCTTGGGCTATCGGGCGTCAGTGGCTCAGGTTTGTAAGGCCACTATTTGGTCTTTTGGTGTATGCATTCTGTGTTTTTACAAGGTGCGTGTCAAAACCGTGGGAGATGCTGCCTTTGGCCTCAGCGTATTACAAACAGCAGAGTAGGTCTTTCTGTGTGTCAGGTACCATGAATCAGACTGAGCTAGAAAATGCAGTAAAAATCTCACCTTTTTAATGTAATGGTAAAAATGGTACAGATCAGTAAACGTAGTCAAAACATAAGCCAGGATCGGAAGCCAATGCAGGTAGTCAGACAAGCCAGTAATCGGGAAACCAGAGATCAGCGTATGAAGAAGCGATCAGCGAATGAACAAGGCAGTTTAAATAGCCAGAAGGGGCTGGCTGTAGATGGGACTGATGAGCAGGAAATGATCACCAGGTGAGCCACTGCAGAAACCATGAGTGCTGACAATTATCCAACAGCTGAGCAGCTTGAGCACAGAAGAGAGCTGCTGAGAGCCCAGCCCTGGCAGTACTCCCTCCTCAATGATCCCTCCCCCTCGGAGGGGCACCAGGTTTGAGGGGAAACCGTCTACGGAAAACACGGAGGAGGACAGGAGCATGTACGTCTGAAGATGAGACCCAAGAGCGTTCCTCTGGACTGTACCCTTTCCAAAGAACAAGGGACTGTGTGCGCCCACGGTAACTACGGGAGTCGATGATAGATTGTATCTCATACTCCTCCTGATTCTCAACCTGAATTGGGCGAGGATGTGGTACCGAGGTGGTGAAGCGGTTGCACACCAAAGGTTTTAATAATGAAACGTGGAATACTTTAGAAATACGCATGTTGGAAGGAAGAGCTAAAGCGTAGGCCACTGTGTTAATCCTACAGAAAATACGGAAAGGCCCAATATACCGCAGTGCCAGTTTCGGTGAGGGAACACTGAGTCGGAGGTTACGAGATGACAGCCAGACCCTCTCCCCAACTTGATAGGAAGACGCAGGACAGCGTAGTCGGAGGCAGAAGATCAGGAACCAGAAGGGATGTCAGCCGGGTAAAGTCTTTCATAGGAACACAGTAGAGAATCTCCAGCTATGTTGGCGAAGGCACGAAAGGAATGAACAAGGCAGTTTAAATGGCCAGAAGTGGCTGGTTGTAGGCAGGACTGACTAGCAGGAAATGACCACCAAGTGAGTCACTGTGGAAACCATGAGTGCTGACAATTATACAACAGCTGAGCAGCCTAAAGCACAGAGGAGAGCTGCTGAGAGCTCAACCCAGACACTCTGGTGGCAACTTTATGTGATGGTGTCTCCCTCCCCCTCAAGGGCATTGCTTTAGGACATCCCAAATAGTTATGAATATAACCGGCTCTGTGTCTTGTGATGTAAGATAAAAGATAATTTGGATTTTTCCTACATCTTGAACAAATGTGTGTCACCGGTGCAAGCAATTAAATAATTAAATAAAATTAGGTTGCTGCAATCAAACTACACCACTAGGTGAAAAAATAGAAAAATATGTGTTGAATGTGCTACTTTACTTAACCACTTCCCGCCCGGCCCATAGCAGATGACGGCCGGGCGGTGGTTCAGTTATCCTGACTGGACGTCATATGACGTCCAGCAGGATAACATGCCGCCGCGCATCGCGGCGATCGGTGTGTCAGTCTAACACACCGCTACACCGATCTTGATAAAGAGCCTCCGGCGGAGGCTCTTTACCACGTGATCAGCCGTGTCCAATCACGGCTGATCACGATGTCAATAGGAAGAGCCATTGATCGGCTTTTCCTCACTCGCGTCTGACAGACGCGAGTAGAGGAGAGACGATCGGCGGTTCTCCTGACAGGGGGGGTCTGCGCTGATTGTTTATCAGCACAGCCCCCCTCATATCACCACACTGGACCACCAGGGATCGCCACTAGGACCACCAGGGAGAGGGGCAACATGTGGATGGCCAGGTATGTACCCCATGGCCATCCACATGTGCCCACAAATGGGCACTGATTGGCACCATTATATAGCACTGATGCCCAGCAATGCCACCCTAAGGGGCATCAGTGCTACCCATCAGTGTCCATCGGTGCCACCTGTCAGTGCCCACCTATCAGTGCCCATCCATGCCACCAATAAGTACCCATCAATGCCACCTACCAATGCCCATCAATGCCGCCTATCAGTGCTCATCGGTGCCACCTCATTGGTGCCACCTCGGTGCCCATCAGTGCCGCTGTATCAGTGCCCGTCAGTGCAGCCATATCAGTACCCGTCATTGAAGAAGAAAACGTACTTATTTCCAAAAATTTTTAACAGAAACAAAGAAAAACTTGTTTTTTTTTTTCAAAATTTTCGGTCTTTTTTTATTTGTTGCGCAAAAATTAAAAACCGCAGAGGTGATCCAATACCACCAAAAGAAAGCTCTATTTGTGGGAACAAAATGATTAAAAAATTGTTTGGGTACAGTGTAGCGTGACCGCGCAATTTCAAATTGCGACAGCGCTGAAAGCTGAAAATTGGTCTGGGTGGGAAGGTGTCTAAGTGCCTGGTACTGAAGTAGTTAAGATACACCACTCTGTTAGATTCCATGCCTACACAATCATTATGCCCCCCAGAATCCTATATTACATGCAATAGTGCCCCAATTATCCACCCTGCTGGGTGTATTTTACATAAATACAAAAATTAATATGTGACATTTATGACCAAACTATAATGTCCAAATTCATGTGCAATAGTTGCCAAGATTTCTGTAACATATATTATCCGTGACTCTTCGTGACAGGACCACCACCACCTGGATTAGCCACTCACCAGATGCCAGTTAAAACTGCGCCTTTGGTTCATTTAGTAGGGATAACCACTCCACATACTCCGTATCTTTGCTGACCCCAAGGCGAAAGCGAGGGCTGAAGAGCAAGCCGGGTGTAAACGAGGCTTGCACCGAATGCTGGCACGGGAATCACACGGTGCCATTCCTACACCCATTACGAACTGCTGTAACAGCTTGGTGCCGGCTTATGGGCACCTGGAAATGTGAGTGTAATATCTTCTTTTAAACTTAGCACTAATAACGTTTTTTTATATACTGCGCAATAATCGTTGTCTGTTTCTCATGAGGAGGACATGGTCTATATATAGCGCATTGGGGTCAGCAAACCTATGTTAGCGAAATTTGGTTGTACGCAAAGCACACAGCCAAATCTCCTGTTTCTAAACATAATAGCAATTTCGTCTAATGAAATAAATGCAATGCATCTCACCTTTTGATCGTATCCATCCTCTGGTGTGTGCCCCAGCCATCCAACAAGACAAAACACATGGTTCTTACATTCTCATCTCAGCAAGACTGGCCTTTACAGCTCTGTCTGCCTCCTTTATTCAAAAGACCACAAAAGCAATCACAAACCGGAAGCCCTGGCCCCAACAGCCAATCGTTTCCTTCACAGGGTGTGACCTCACAGGATGTAAGTGACCATATAAGGATTTAACAACAGAATACAAAACAACCAATGAACAATGACTACAGGAGTCTTATGGGTGTGTCTGAGCAGAGACAGGGTGCCTGTATGTTTTTAGAAGCCACATGGCTTTCAAACATTAACCCTGTCTCCAACCAGAACCCAAAAGACTCCCGTATTTCCGTTGATAGAAATCCTTATTATACATTGTTCCAGAGAACAATGTATACCTGGATTATTCTACTGTCTTTGTGGACAAGAGATTATCGGCAGGTGTACACTCATTTGGGCCACAAATGTGTTGATCAGGCACACAGGGGCAACATGAGAGCACACTCGTTAAACCGACAATGTCTTTGCAGAGCGAACACATCCCCACCAGACGATCGTTCTGTGCATCGCACAGGGGCCCTTAGCTGGCGGAAATGTCCCCACCACACAAACATTTCTCTGCATCCCCAAAGAGCTTTTTACTACCAAACGGATATCAACCAGGGTTGGTCTGCCCCAGTCAGCTATTAGAGCGGGCTGTGGTTGATCAGACACTGGGAGACTCTTATGACAACACATTAATATAAAATTTCCACAACACCTACCAGTTGGCTTTAAAGAAGTATGGGAATGCAAAAATAGGTAGTACATGCTACCCTCATACCTGCATTGCATCTCTTTCTTTCCCCAGTCCTTTAGTTTTTGCAGAATAGTCTCTTGAAGTGTCCAGAATCAGCCTCTAACGGTTCTCTCTCAGTTCAGGGGGGTGGATACAGTACAGTTTACAATCCAGCCCCTCCTTCACTCCCTCCCTCTGGAGGACATGTGGGTGTGTTTGGTGAAGAGGTGCACACCCAGGCTGCTATCTATAACGAGCACATTCTTCACGTGCCTCTGTTTCCATGGCAGTATGTCCCCAGCTAAAACCTGGAAGCAGAGAGACGGTGTGATACAGTGAAATCCTCACCTTTCACTGGCTGTTATCTGCAAGCTCTCCTCTCCCCTGGGCTTTGATGTTCCTGTGTCCTCTGAATTCCCCCGCCCTCTGCCATCACTCATTCATTCAAAGTTCATGTCAGTGTCTCCCCCAGCCGATGGGGGGAGTTGGGATTGTCACTGAAAACTTCTGTGTGTCTATGTAACACCGGTAATCTATCTACACATAGCACTGTGTTATATCAAATGAGGAGCATAGTGACCTGTGCCCTGTGTCTGTTCTCTGAAATGAACAGAGTGCTATGTGTATAGAACATACCTGTGTACAGTACATAGGAGAGGAGACTGACAACTCCCCCACATCTAAAGTGACCCCGATTATGTCCCCAGAGTCTCCTTTTATTGTACATATAATTCCTCTCACTGTCATCCCCCACCATCCCTCTGTCACTGATCCCATCCCTATCCCCCCCATCCCCTGTACTCCTGTGCTATCACATGCCGTACAGTGCTATCACATGCCATGATATACAGTCCTGTCATCCCCTGTACTCCTATACAGTCCCATCATCCCCATGCCCGTACGGCATGTGATGGCACTGTACGGTATGTGATCCTGTAATACTCTATTTACAATGAAGGGAACATTATTACTGCTATAGGGGTACTAGGTAATACACCAATTATGGGGGAGCAAAGCTCTGTCCATGTCTGAGGAGCTCTGTGCTTCAGTATGAAAATACAAGTAGATGTGAATGGAAGGTTTCATTGTCTCATATAAAAATCCATATAGTCAATAAAAGGATTCAATCACAATGTTAGCTCTGATTTTATTTCATTTTACTATACCAGTAATGCATGGAATGCCTGTGTACTGTCACATCCATATGTGTATTCTGCTTTATAAATATATTGTTTTCACTCTGGTAGATAGTGCTGTGTATGTAAAATATCTACATATTACTATCAGTGACTTGTCCTGCCTTAGTCACTGACTGAAGTGCTCTCATCTTTGCTGGATTTGTCTGACAAACGGAACATTCTGCAGAGGGAGGGGGGGGGAGGAGGGAGCAGCTACGCTCTGAAGTCTCGGGAACGAGCAGAGAGCTGACATCAATCAAGAAAAATGACAGGAAAGTGGGTGGATCCAGACTTCAGACCATTGTCGGTATTACACTGTATGAAAGTCTGTAGACCCTCCCACAGGTATTTAGCTCAATTTTAACGGAATGGGGGCACTTCTGAGAGGGCTGGAAGGATTTATAGATATTAGCAGCTCACATAGAACAGATGTAAGCAAAAAAAAAGGAAATCCATACTTCTCTTTTAAATCTGCTTTTTATAACATTCAACGACTGTTCAACAGTTGCAACATTAACCTTGTGCGCATTTTATATATATATATATATATATATATATATATATATATATATATATATATATATATATATATATATATATATATATATATATATTATAGAGAGAGAATAAATTTGACTGTGTTACAAAAGGCAGATGTTGCCCAATGACACTTGGGCTAATACAACTAAAAGACTTATCGGGAACCTTTTTTTCAGTACCTGGAGTTGTTGTTTATTAAAACCATATATAAGTATCTGCATAATGCAGGAAACCTTACAAACAGTGGTGCTTTGTGTCTATTTAATCTAATGAAATTTTCTCTGTATGTTCTCTTGAGCAGGGTATCGCTTAACGGACCAATTTTATGATATTCTCATTCGCAAATTTGACAGGCAGAAAAGAGGTCAAGTTGCCTTTGATGATTTCATTCAGTGCTGCACTGTCCTGCAGGTGAGTTTTGTTGAAATTTCGGTAGATCAGCTTCTGTACAACTACAGCGCCCATACATGGATTGAAATTTGGCCGGTCCTTGCGATCCATGTATGGCCAGGTTAACTATTCCTTAAAATGTTACCTCGCCCCCTCCTCCTACC
Source organism: Aquarana catesbeiana (assembly GCF_042186555.1). Taxonomy (NCBI): domain Eukaryota; kingdom Metazoa; phylum Chordata; class Amphibia; order Anura; family Ranidae; genus Aquarana; species Aquarana catesbeiana. The sequence continues at coordinate 257,442,965 of NC_133328.1, read as the reverse complement.
AATTCTACTTATGTATAAAACAGATGTGTGCACTTACCTATTTTTAATCTGGTTCGGTCATGTGATTTGGTGGCTCCAGCTACCCTGTGTCAGTAAGCAGCTGCTGCAGGGGAGAGGAAGGAGTGCTGAGAACAGACGGGCCATGGGAGCTGTTAAGTACCCCCTGAGTTGGAGCTGTAGGCTCATGTGCCTGGACTAGAGCGGATTATAACTAAGTACACACCTCCCTTTTTATAATTTTTTTTTTTTTTTTTTTTTTTTTTTTTTTTTTTTTGATACAGGTTAGGCATGTTTTTTGAAACAATACTACCAAACAATGTTGGTAGGAATTTTTCAATCTTTTTACTAGAGGTCGACTGATACGGGTTTTTCTCTGGTCGATGCAGATATTTAGAAATCGGGGTGGCCGATTTTCCTTCATCTCATAAAATCTAACAGATCCCTTTCACACTGGGGCGTTTTTCAGGCGCTTTTGGGCTAAAAATAGCGCCTGTTAAATGCCTGCAAAACGGCTCCCCTGCAGTCTCAGTGTGAAAGCCCGAGTGCTTTTACTAAAACTAGCAGCGTTTTACCATCAAGGCATGCCCGCTTCAGTGTGAACGCAACCTTAAGTAATAAGTGATACAGAAAATTTCTTACATTTATTAAACAAAACAAACCTCCAATCAGTTCACTTGTATGTATAATTTAGATAACAAAAAAAACCCTATATATTAAATACAGAAAAACAGGTAATCAAAACTTTTGGATGAAAAAAAATGGGCTAACTTTACTGCTTAGGTTTTTTTTTTTCAATCATTAGTGTAATTTTTTTTTAAAAATTGCGTTTGAAAGAGCGCTGCGCAAATACCGTGTGACATAAAATATTGCAACAACCGCTATTTTATTCCGTAGGGTCTCTGCTAAAAAAAAATATATAATGTTTGGGGGTTCTAAGTGATTTTCTAGCAGAAAATACAGGATTTTTACCTGTAAGCAACAAGTGTCAGAAAAGATTTAGTCTTTAAATGGTTAAACTGAGAACTCAGCTCATTTATAAAAGAACCAAGAAGAGATACAATGTTTCTTCTTATCAGATTTGGCAGGCTGCCCAGAGGAGGAGAGTAGTCTCTCCACAGAAAACTTAAAGTGGAATTCCACCCAAAAATGGAACTTCCACTTTTTGGATTCCTCCCCCCCCCCCCCCCTCCTGTGTCACATTTGGCACCTTTCAGGGGGGAGGAGGCAGCAGATACCTGTCTAATACAGGTATTTGCTCCCACTTCCTGGCATAGATCACCGCGGTGATTGCGGTGACCTACGCCACTTCCGCCGCCTACCCCGTCCTCCCCCCGCTGTATTCTGTGAGACACAGAATACAGCAGGGACCTGTAAGGACGCGCGGCTCGCGCATGCGCAGTAGGGAACCAGGAAGTGAAGCCACATGGCTTCACTTATTCCCTTACCGAGAATGGCGGCGGCAGCAGCCGAGAGCCGAAGGACGGATCGGCTTTGGCTGCCAACATCGCGGGCTCCCTGGACAGGTAAGTGTCCATATATTAAAAGTCAGCAGCTGCAGTATTTGTAGCTGCTGGCTTTTAATGTGTTTTTTTTTTTTTTTTTCAGAAAACCTCCGCTTTAAGGCAACTTGCATTGACTTCTATTACAGAAGTCATGTGCAAGTCGTGCTGAAGTTATAATCGGCCTTTTTTATCAGCACTATTGGCCGATGCCGATTTAAGTAAAAAAATGCCAAATATTGGCCGGCCAATATATCGGTCGACCTCTACTTTTTACAATATGTGGTTGCCACCGTTCAGTTCCATCATATTTGTCTTTGTTGTAAGTGCCAACCTAAAACAGTCTGGTGGGTGGAAAGAGAAGCCATTAGTCTGACATGATTATAATACTATAGACAGAGCTTGTGCAACTATGAACATAATATGTAGTCTTGGACTTTGTGTGGACATATAGAAAAGAAACAGAGTGCCATAAAAACAACTTTTATTTATGTACCATTAAAAATCTTATACACAACATTAATAATTACTCTTCACATAGGGGTTCACAACATGCAAAGTTTCCGAATTACAGTTCACATGTGGACTCCGCGTGTTTCGGTAATCCTTTCAGGAGCACATGTGACTGAATCGGTACACTGGAACTCCTAATCTTTAATAGAGTAATATCAACCAGTAGGGTAGACTGGAATTCATAGCATGTGTGTGTTGCCCATAGAGGTACAAATGAGCAAGCCAAGGTAAAGCCATTGCCTCTCGGATGGAAAATTGGGGTACATTCAGTAAACAGCCAATGGTCTTGTACACGTTATCCTAATACAAAATAACCAACTTCCCAATGGGGGGCCATCTAGACCCAATGCGAGTAAGTCCCTATAAAGACAGCATGTGGTAGTCCAGGCATATTTATTCCAAAGAGGGAGCTCTTGATAAGAAACAAACTTGGTTCACATACAGTGCCTTAAAGTATTCATACCCTTTGAAAGTTTCCACATTTTGTCATGTTACAACCAAAAACAATTTTATTGGGATTTTATGTGATAGACCGACACAAAGTGACACATAATTGTGAAGTGAAAGGAAAATGATAAATGTTTTTCAAAATTTTTTACAAATATGTTAAAAATGTGGTGTGCATTTTGTAATCAGCCCCCCAAGTCAATACTTTATAGAAAGAACCACCTTTCGCTGCAATTACAGCTGCAAGTCTTTTTGGGTATGCCTCTACCAGCTTTGCACATTTAGAGTGAATTTTTTGCCTATTCTTATTTGCAAAATAGCTCGAGCTCTGTCAGATTGGATGGAGAGCACCTGTGAATAGCAATTTTTAAGTCTTGCCACAGATTCTCAATTGGATTTAGGTCTGGACATTGATCGGGCCATTCTAACACATGAATATGCCTTGATCTAAACCATTCCATTGTAGCTCTGGCTGTATGTTTAGGGTCATTGTCCTGCTGGAAGGTGAACCTCCACCCAAGTCTTTAGCAGACTAACCTGTTTTCTCCTAATGCCACGTACACACGAGCGGACTTTCCGGCAGAAGAGGTCCAACGGAACTAATCCATCGGACATTCCGATCGTGTGTGGGCTTCACCTTTTCTGTCTCAAAATCTGACTGACCTTAGAAATAGAACATGTTTCAAATCTTTCCTACGGACTCTATTCCTATCGAAAAAAACTTTTGTCTGTATGCTAGTCCGACGGACCAAACACGACGCAAGGGCAGCTATTGGCTACTAGCTATTGAACTTCCTTTTCTAGTCCGGTCCTACGTCATCGCGTTCGAAACAATCAGACTTTGGTGGGATCGTGTGTAGGCAAGTCCGTTTCGTCGGAACTCCGATGAAAAGTCCTTCGGAGTTCAGCCCGACGAGAAGTCCGCTCGTGTATGGAGCATAAGATTGCCCTGTATTTGGCTCCATCCATCTTCCCATCAACTCTGACCAGCTTCCCTATCCCTGCTGAAAGAAAGCATCCCCACAACCTGATGCTGCCACCACCATGTTTCATGGTGAGGATGGTGTGTTCAGTGTCATGTGCAGTATTAGTTTTCTGCCACACATAGCATTTTGCTTTTAGGCCAAAAAGTTCAATTTTGGTCTCATCTGACCAGAGCACCTTTTTCCACATGTTTGCTGTGTCCCCCACTTGGCTTCTCGCAAACTGCAAATGGGACTTCTTATGGCTTTCTTCTTGCCACTCTTCATAAAGGCCAGATTTGTGGAGTGCATGACTAATAGTTGTCCTGTGGACAGATTCTCCCACCTGAGCTGTACCATGGGCCTCTTGGCTTTTTCTATGATTAATGCTTTCCTTGTCTGGTCTGTCAGTTTAGGTGGATGGTCATGTCTTGATAGGTTTGCAGTTGTGTCAAACCCTTTCCATTTTCGGATGATGGATTGAACAGTGCTCTGTGAGATGTTCAAAACTTGGGATTTTTTTTAATTTTTTTTTTTTTTTTTTTTTATATAATCTAACTCTTCTTTAAAACCTTTCCAGAACTTTTTACCGGACATGTCTGGTGTGTTCCTTGGCCTTCATGATGCTGTTTGTTCACTAAGGTTCTCTATCAAACCTCTGGCTTCACAGAACAGCTGTGTTTATACAAAGATTAAATTACACAAATGTGGACTAAAAAGGGAACTTAAAAGGGAAAGTGTAAAAGAAAATAAACAAACAATTTCTGCTTGCACGCAGAAGCGAACGCATACGTATGTCGTGCCCACATATGTAAGCGGTCTTCAAACCACACATGTGAAGTATTGCCGCAAATGTTCGAGAGCAACAATTCTAGCCCAGGACCTCCTCTGTAACTCTAAACTGGTAACTTAACTTTAGTGTTTGTGTGGATTATTTTTTTTATTATTCATGAAACTGTTTTTCAAACGTTGCAACAACGCCAATTTATTCCCTAGGGTCTGTTTGGCCCGGTATGGAAGTGGTTACAGCAGAGTTCTACCCAAAAGTGGAACTTCCACTTTAAGACCTCCTCCCCAGCTCCTGATGGGGAAACTAAAATCTGATTCGTGGGACTGCCAGAGAGATCGGAGGGATATATATATATATATATATATATATATATATAATATATATATATATATATATATATATATATATATATATATATATATATATATATATATATATATATATAATTATAATATAATATTTTTCCCGGATTTCTCTGCTGAGGTCCAGAAAAAGAGGGCACAATTCTTGGAAGCCAAGCGTCAGCTGCGTAACCATCATCTAGCCTATGCCATGCTTTTTCCAGCGCGCCTCCGAGTGATCCGGGATGGCAAGGCTAATTTTTTTGAGGATCCCTCAGCGGTCATTCCATGGTTGGAGAGTCGAGCTGTGGCTGGCCCTGCGCCATCGCAACTCGTGCACCGGCTTGGAACCCCAAGCCCTACGCTGAAGACGCACATCCTACGAACAGTGAGTTAATCTTCCCCTGCCCTTCTCCCACTCATCATACTTGAACTCACGGCACCCCCACGGATGCCCATGTGCTGTGACTGCCTCTCTCCCCTGACCCAATATGCGACCTCTGAATTGTTATTTTCGCTGCTTTTGTAAGTTGTGCCTGGCCCCCCCGATGAGACACTCATTCAGCCAAGCTCAAGTAACACTCCTGCACCCCTCCTGACACCCGGATGCTTAACTGTTTAGCACCGCTGTGCACTTCTGTTACTTTCTGTTCGTTTCCAGTGGCAGTCAAGGATGCACCTGGGCTCTCCCCCCTTTTGTCCTTTCGCATTGCTCCTTTCCTATCTAGTAGCCCGGGGCTACCCTTGCTGCCGCAACAAGATCTGTTTCCCTGGCCAGCAGCAGCCCCCACTGCCGTGGAGGGTTGCCACAAGTTTGACATGCCGCGCTGGTCCAGAGCTGGCATAGTTTTAGTTTTATTTGTTGTGTTCTTTTATTTTCTTTTTTGTTCATTCATGCAATGTCTGACGTGTCATGTACTGCAATTTATTTGCTGCTTGCTTATGCCTATATTGGCCAATATACTTTTCTGCATGGCTCCCTGCAGATCTACCATGGTTGCTTCGCGACCTCAGTCAGCCTGCCTGCAGGGCTCCCATCATGAAATACGAAACGGGGCCTGTACTTCAATGTATGCTACTGTCTGGGATGATTTTGCTTGTGGCGGGTGGGGACGTAGACCTCTCCCTGCCGATCCGACTGAACATTCAATTACCACTTTTTCTGGGATGGCCTCCCTAAAAATTGTCACGTGGAATGTGAGAGGCCTGCGGGATAAGTCTAAGCAACTCGCCGCACTGTCCCATCTCAAACGTATGCAAGCGGACATATCTGTGCTTGTAGAGACCCATATAACGGGGCAAATGCAAATGGCACTTAAGTCCAGCCCACCCAGGGTTTCTTATCAGGCCCCATTCACCAATAATTCTAGAGGTATCGCTATCCTTATAGCCAAAACAGTTCCGTTTCAACTCCATAGTTTACAGTCGGATCGTCAGGGAAGGTTCCTCTTTTTACATGCCTCCGTTGGAGGACTTGAGGTTCTCCTGCTGGCTTTCTATGTCCCCCCGCCATTTCAATTTGCTATCCTTAAAGAGGGTGTGGCTTTTATGTCTAAACATCCCACAGTACTGGCCATATGGATGGGGGATTTCAATATGGTGATAGATCCCCTCCTAGACCGGCTCCATTCATCCACTACGCCATTAGCCAGACCCGCCTTGACTAGGTTTGGCAGATTCCTTTCGGAATTTGCCTTGACCGTAACTTGGCGACTCAAATATCCTACCACACCTGCTTCACACCCTCACAGACTGCGATGTCCCGCATAGATATGATAATGCTCTCTACCACTCTGATCCTCAACCTCCTTGCAGTGGGATTCGGTTAGAGGGTTCTCTCGGACCATTCACCTTACTGAATCACCCTGCGATTGCCCTCCACCCCGCCATCCCGCATGTGGAGACTGAACCCATTCTGGCTCACTGTCCTTACGGATATTGAGATCATACAGCGTGAGTGGGCTCATTATTTTCAATCCAATCAGGGTTCGATCTCGACTGGGATGGTGTGGGAGGCATTTAAATCTCATGCCCGTTTTTGATTCACTCCACACACATCAATAGACATAAGGCCTCCTCTAAAATTATTTTACAACAGGCTGAGAAACAATTAAGCTCCCTTGAACAGGTTTTCTTTGCAGATCTGACACCCTCTAACTCTGCCCAGCTCCGCTTACAATCCAGACTCACAGACCACCTGCACTATGATGGGGAAACTGAGCTTCTGGGGAGGGGGGGGGGTGTGTATACCCGATTTTTGACAGCTACCCACAGCCACTTCCGTTCTGGTTGCCTTAGCCTTCCCCCTCCCTCCCGAAATCTTCTGGGACACACGACAGGTCCTAGAAAACTTCAGGATCAATCAGAGCGCAGCGCCACTCGCACATGCACAGTGGGCACCCAGCTGTGAAGCCGCAAGCTGTCCCAGCCGAGTGCCCATAGTAGAGATGCCGGGGGAGGAGAGAGGAAGAAAACTGCTGGGATGCATGCACCATTGGCCCGTGGGACAGGTAAGTGTGTGTGTTTAATCAAAGGCAGCAGCTACAGTTTTTTTAGCTGCTGCCTTTTAATAAACACACAAATGGCTGAAACTCCACTTTTAATGAATTCTTGATTGTTGTTTTTCTACCCGCCTGGAGTTCAGCTTTAGTTTAAATCATATGAGAGAAGACATAAAGCTCCTTTTTAAATTAGCACAGGCTGATAAAAAGAAGTACCGTATTTATCGGCGTATAACACGCGCCGGCATATAACACGCACCCCAAGTTTAGGAGGGAATTATAAGGAAAAAAATGTTTTAAGGAAAAAAAACTTACATTTACATGCCCATCAGTGCAGCCTTGCACAGCGTCCATCTGCATGCTTGTCCAGTGTCATTTGCAGTCATTTGCAGCCTTGCAGTCAGCAGCCCAGCCTTGGTGTCATTTGCAGCCTTGGTGTCATTTGCAGCCTTGGTGTCATTTGCAGCCTTGCAGTCAGCAGCCTTGGTGTCATTTGCAGCTTTGCCAGTGCCGATCTGAAGCTTTTCTGTGTCCTTTTGCAGCCTTGCCCAGGCTGAAGTTAAACTGCAGTGACATGTCAGTGTCACTGCAGTTTGAAAATGGCGCCGCCAGCGCCGAAATACACAGAGCCGGTCCTCGGCTCTTCTCGGCGGCTCTCATTCACTTTCAGCCACTTTCGGCTCCACTCATAGTCCCGCCCGGGATGGGCGTGACTGTGAGCGGAGCTAGCCGAACCTAGCCGAGTACACTCGGCTAGGTTCGGGCAGCGCACGAGTGAAGTCGAAAGTGGCCGAGGACCGGCTCTGTGTATTCTGGCGGCGCCATTTTCAAATCGCAGTCAGCGATCGCTCCGCTCAGTCAGCGGGGGATCGCAGGGGATCGGCGTATAACACGCACCCGCGATTTTCCCCTGATTTTAAGGGGGAAAAAGTGCGTGTTATACGCCGATAAATACGGTATAGCCAAAGCTTGTTTGGCTGTACTTCTCCTATGCATCTCCTATGCATCACAGGAGTGCAATTCATTTGGCACTCCTGTGACCCGTGTTCAGCAAGTCCGCTCTGCTGACCACCCATGGCGTCATCCCAACCAGAATCTGGATCGTCCACTTGCCTGAACTGACACCTGGCTGAGAGCCTGAGACAGCCGCTCCCCCCCTCCTCCACAGCCCAGCGCTCCAATGAGCAAGAAGGGAGAAGAGCAGAAAGCTGTGACTGACAGTCTACAGTTCTCCGCTCATGGAGCTGTAAAACCGAGTGATCGGCGGTGTTCGACCACTCCGTTCTCAGTGCAGAGGCGCCAGGGACAGATACAGCATCGGACCCATGCTGCATCCTCCTAGTTAAGTATGGTTGGGGGGGTTCCTTTACTTCTCTTTTTAATGAAGCAAGTTACTTCAGAGGCTCTAAGGGTGCTCTGGTACCATCCACGGCCAATGCACAATCCATCCATTGGTCTAAATTAGAAATAACCTATTGACCCCTCCTCCTGACATTGCCATAAGGAAAAAGCACAGTATACAAAGCAACAATGTTTGCACTGTGCAGTGCTAAAAAACACTATAATAAAAATGAATGTTTAAACAGACCATATCTGATGCACCAGTTATTTATGTGCAAATTAGGACTGTAAAACATATGGACCTAAACAATAATGTGACTGTGCATGCATAGCAGTGATGAGCAAAACCATAAATCATACAAAATATCAATGAAGTATTTGTGAATCTATCACGAAGACATATAATCCTGACCTATAATCACACACATAGGTTGGACTTGTCTTTTTTTTTTTTTGTTTTTTTTTTTGTTTTTTTCAACCTCACCTACTATGTAACATAAACCCATAATTCATGATATGGTATGATAATAAGTTATATTACATTTATTATAGATCTAAAAGATCTTGCACTTACAAGTCCATTCTGAATCGGTGCACTAATATACAGTTGTATGCAAAAGTTTAGGAACCCCTGACAATTTCCATGATTGTCATTTATAAATATTTGGGTGTTTGGATCAGCAATTTCATTTTGATCTATCAAATAACTGAAGGACACAGTAATATTTCAGTAGTGAAATGAGATTTATTGGATTAACAGAAAATGCGCAATATGCATCAAAATGAAATTAGACAGGTGCATAAATTTGGGCACCCCAACAGAAAAATCACATCAATATTTAGTAGAGCCTCCTTTAGCAGAAATAACAGCCTCTAGACACTTCCTATAGCCTGTAATGAGTGTCTGTATGGATTCTGGATGAATGTATTTTGGACCATTCCTCCTTACAAAACATCTCCAGTTCAGTTAGGTTTGATGGTTGCCGAGCATGGACAGCCCGCTTCAAATCACCCCACAGATGTTCAATGATATTCAGGTCTGGGGACTGGGATGGCCATTCCAGAACATTGTCCTTGTTCCTCTGTATAAATGCTCGAGTAGATTTTGAGCAGTGTTTTGGGTCGTTGTCTTCTTGAAATATCCAGCCCTGGCATAACTTCAACTTTGTGACTGATTCCTCAACATTATTCTCAAGAATCTGCTGATATTGAGTGGAATCCATGCAACCCTCAACTTTAACCTGATTCCCAGTACTGGCACTGGCCACACAGCCCCACAGCATGATGGAAACTCAACCAAATTTTTCTGAGGGTAGCAAGTGTTTTTCTTGGAATGCTGTGTTCTTTTGCCGCCATGCATAACGCCCCTTGTTATGACCAAATAACTCAATCTTTGTTTCATCAGTCCACAGCACCTTATTCCAAAATGAAGCTGGCTTGTCCAAATGTGCGTTTGCATATCTCAAGTGACTCCGTTTGTGGCATGTGCAGAAAAGGCTTCTTTCGCATCACTCTCCCATACAGCTTCTCCCTGTGCAAAGTGCGCTGAATTGTTGAAGGATGCACAGTGACACCATCTGCAGCAAGTTCATGTTGTAGGTCTTTGGAGGCGGTCAATGGGCTGTTTTTGACCGTTTTCACCATCCTTCGTTTTTGCCTCTCCAATATTTTATGTGGCCTGCCACTTCTGGCCTTAACAAGAACTGTGCCTGTGGTCTTCCATTTTCTCACTATGTTCCTCACAGTGGACATTGACAGCTTCTAGCTCTGCAATAACTTTTTGTAGCCATCCCCTAAACCATAATGTAGAACAATCTTTGTTTTCAGGTAATTTGAGAGTTGTTTTGAGACCCCCATGTTGCCACTCTTCAGAGGAGAGTCAAAGAGAACAACAACTTGCAATTGGCCACCTTAAATACCTTTTCTCATGATTGGATGCACCTGTCTATGAAGTTCAAGGCTTAATGTGCTCACCAAACCAATTGTGTGTTCCAATTAATCAGTGCTAAGTAGTTACAGGTATTCAAATCAATAAAATGACAAGGGTGCCCAAATTTATGCACCTGTCTAATTTCGTTTTGTTGCATATTGTGCATTTTCTGTTAATCCAATACATCTCATTTCACTACTGAAATATTACTGTGTCCTTCAGTTATTTGACAGATCAAAATGAAATTGCTGATCCAAATATTTATAAATGACAATCCTGGAAATTGTCAGGGGTTCCTAAACTTTTGCATACAACTGTATCTTCCACAAAGCTACAAATGTCCCCAAACCTATGACCTTTCATTAATTATGGTTTGTCTTGGTGATCGATTCACAAATACTTCATTGATGCCTTTTTTGTATGGTTTTGCTCATCACTGCCACGCATGCACTATTGCACAGTCACTTTATTGTTTAGGGCCATATGTTTTATTACGGTCATAAGTTGCACATGATAACTGGTTCATAGATATTTTCTGTAAACATTCACTTCTTTTATGTAGTGCAGTTACTTAGTACCTACTTAGTACCTTAGTTACTTAGTACCTACCAAGTACCCGATGACAGTCTCTGAGAGTGAGGAGGACTGAGGACAAACACTTTTTGACTAGTATTCTGTGAGTCTGGACGCTCAATCAGGTCTCCTGCAACACGGCAAGGCCAGACGGCTGGGGATGACGTCAGGGGGCTAGGCGGAAAGTAGGCACGGCTAATGCGGAAAGCACTTCTCTTGCTGTTAAGAGAGGCAGGGCACGATGCGCCTGATGATGCCATCCACCAATCGATTCAGCCGGTCATAGCATCCATGCAGAATCGTGGATGGCTGAATCGCGATGCTACTATTCAGCACTATATGTGTGTGTGTGTGTGTGTGTGTGTGTGTGTGTATGTGTGTATGTATGTATGTATATATGTATGTATATATATATATATATATTATATATATATACTTTTCAGATGGACCCTCCATTCGCCTCTATGGTGTGGCGGGTGTAAACGGACATGTAAAAGTGATCCAGCGACTGTATAGCAGTGCAGATCACTTTTTACATTAAAGAGCATCAGCGGCTCTAAAAAAATAAATTAAAAAAATCTTATGACCTCAGACTTGCAGGTACATTCTGGGGCAGCAAGTGGCTAAAGTCCAAATAAAAAGCTAGAGTGTCAAAGCATGCCGAGTGAGCATTGTCAGCTGAAGACGGGAACTTTATTTGCAGGTTTATTGGGTAAAAATAAGAGAATCATCTTAAAAAAAATGAAAACTTAAGCAGCCACCACATTGAAGAACTGGTAAGCTGCATTGTATAAAATGTTTGATTTTCGGTTTATATAGGCTTTAGGTTCTTGGTAGTCGTACTTAAAGCTGAACTAAACACATCAATTTAACAATTTCACAAAAATGTTACATTCCAGCACATGCAGGGAATGTCCCATTTACTTGTGCTCCCAACCAAACTGTCAAACCATCAAGTGACTGGTGTCATGACTGATCGCATGTGCAGCATCATGGAAATGGAAGATCAAACCGAGGCTAAGATGGCCGCTTCCTTGGCTGAAAACAATAGGAGGGTTTAGTTCTGCTTTAAGAGTGCATATTCTGGAGGGATTGTCATAAATGTGACCATGACTATTTTTATCTTTTCCTTTTCAGAGACTGACTGATGTATTTCGACGCTACGATACAGATCAAGATGGCTGGATACAAGTTTCATATGAGCAGTATCTTTCCATGGTCTTTAATGTAGTATGATGCCAAAAGAAAACATTGCCTGGACCGGCACAGACTGAAATAAATCTTTACCTTAATTTACTGGATTATAGTGCCCACTGTGGTGCTATGCATTTTGATGGCTTCTAGAATTTTATAGCGTATCATCAAAATCTTTAATTTGTATATAAGAAGTCATTTTTACAGTTCAACAATACCATTCTGGCAAGTTTTTTTTTTTTTTTTTTTTTTTTTTACTCCATATAAGCTGGGAGTGTAAAAATAATACCTTAAAGTGCAACACCAGTCCAGCGATAGAACCCATCAGGTTTTTGCTGTGACCCCCTTTAGAACAGGATGTGCTGGGAAATGTCTGTCAGAAAAGACTTACAACCTCTGCCAGGTGATTATTCCTATAAAGGGAAATGAGTTTAAGAGGTTTAGGCAGTATGTTACACATTTAGTAATATTATTTCTTCTGTTTTTGTGCCCCCCCCCCCCCAAAAAAAAAAGTAACGTCTTAATTAAACTCAATTGGACCAACAGTATATACAGTGTAATACCTTACATTTACATATAGATACACACACACACACACTCACAAACTTGAGTACACCCCTCACATTTTTGTAAATATTTTATTAAATCTTTTTATGTGAGAACACTGAAGAAATTACACTTTACCACAATGTAAAGTCGTGAGTGTACAGCTTGTATAACATTGTAAATTTTCTGTCCCCTCAAATGCAGTGCATGAGCATCAAGGGAAATGTAGTTCCAAAACATCTGGGGTGCCAAGGTTCGCCATCACTGGCCTAGGCCATCTTTATGTAGAGAAACACAACATGTTTTTCAGATCCTCAGAGAACTTGTCATGAGCTGCCATGTTGAACTTCCAGTGACCAGTATGAGAGTGAGAGCGATAACATCAAATTTAACACATCTGTTCCCCATTCACACCTGAGACCTTGTAACACTAACAAGTCACATGACAACGGGGAGAGAAAATGGCTAATTGGGCCCAATTTGGACATTTTCACTTACTCTTTTATTGCCAGCGGTTTAGACGTTATTGGCTGTGTTATTTTTAGGGGACAGCAAATTTACACTGTTATACAAGCTGTACACTCCCTACTTTGTAGCAAAGTGTAATTTCTTCAGTGTTGTCACATGAAAAAATATAATTAAAATATTTACAAAAATGTGAGGGGTTGTACTCTTGTGAGATACTATATATTTTCACAAAAAAGCTGGAAACTGCACTTAAATTCAAATAGTGTCATTTTCTTTAAAACGCATGTGTATTGACCATTTTCCATGAATGCTTATGTATAAACAGACTTGCTGCACAAGTCCAAATGCTCTTTCTCCTGAATAACTGTATATAATAGCAATATAGCATGTAAGGAATGGTTGGTACTTTGATATTAATACTGATAACCTTGAGCCTCCTAGTCAGAGGTCCACATCAGAAACCGCATTTTCTATATCAAACCCCCAAGATCGTTGTTAGAGGAGCATATTTCATTTTTTGGAAAAAACCCTATTAACCACTTCAGCCCCGGAAGGATTTACCCCTTCCCGACTGGGCCATTTTTTTGCGATATGGCACTGCATCGCTTTAACTTACAATTGCGCGGTCATGCAACGCTGTACCCAAACAAAATTGACATCCTTTTTTTCCCCCACAAATAGAGCTTTCTTTTGGTGGCATTTGATCAGCTCTGCATTTCTAATTTTTTTTTTTTTTTTTTTTTTTTTTACGCTATAAACAAAAAAAGAGCGACCAATTTTGGGGGAAAAAAACACTATTTTTTACTATAATAAATATCCCAAAATTTAAAAAAAAAAATTATTTCTCCCAGTTTAGGCCGATATACAGTGCCTTGCAAAAGTATTCACCCCCTTGGCTTTTTACCTATTTTGTTACATTACAGCCTTTAGTTCAATGTTTTGTTTTGTTTTTTTTTAATATGAATTTATATGTGATGGATCAGAACACAATAGTTTAAGTATGTTAAGTAAAATTAGAAAAATGTGTACACAAATGTATGACTCAGAGGATTGGGTGTGTTATTGCCATCATCCCTTAAGACTTCAAAAAAACAAATACATACCTCAATATGGGATTTTTAGGGCAATGTAATGATCAGGAAATTATTAAGTTAAAAATGAATTTTTATTGGTACAAAAACTAATAGAATACAAGTAAACACACAAATGAGTATTTTTAAATGCTGAATATTTTTTAAAAAAAGGGCATCAGATACATGAATATAAGTGATGCATCCTACTGCTAAATACAAACACCACCCAAGTTGATACGATGGCGTCCGATAGAAGATTTCCAACGCGTTTCAACTTTATTGTCAAAGCAAAGTCTTCCTCAGGGAAGGATTGCATCACATTCTAAAATTTCAGAAAACAGCATAATTACTAGTGGTATATATACATACATAACGCCTATATCTAGAGAGACCGCATTTTGACTAAGAAATAACAAATGCGACTTACATTGGAACATGTAGCTGCAAAAATTGCTTTCCCAGTGCTGGCAGGGACCCTAATCACCATTTAGTCTGTCTGAACCGCTCACTGTCCTCTACGGGGCGGCCTGGTATGCTTAGAAAAAGACCAATGTTTGGCAGCCATAAAGAGCAAAGTGGCTGAAAGACATAGATAATATTTGAATAAAGATTAAATTCAAAAAGGGATAAAGAATAGAATATAAATCAAAAATAGAAATAGTGGTGGTTCTTGGGGAGCTCTGTTTCCCAAAATAACCACAAGGTGAAAAAATCCCCAGTCAAAATACCTTAAGTTGGTCATATAGCATGTGCAGGTGAAATTCCCATTTGTAGGTAACAAGGAGCTCTGGTCCTGGAGTTCCTCTCCTGTTAGAAGCCAGTTGCAAAGTGCTGCCCTTGGCTGTCCCTGGCGTCCTAATATAGGGGATATGGGTGTGGTTATGTGGTGGGCGTGGCCTAAATTTGAGAGTGATCTCCTGTTCATTGGTGGTGCAGTGTAAGGGGCGCGGCCTGAGTTGGCCGTCGTCGCTGTCAAGAAGCCTCCTTTTAAGGTAAACGGAAGGAGAGCATTACATCACTTCTTGTTGTCTGGGTGACGGATGCCTCCAGCCTAACATAAGCTGGAGGAAAGCGTCTCACAGTCCTCTTTGTTGTCTGGGCGACGGGCGCCTCCCCCCACGCATCCCCTGCCGCAACGTAAAGCCCTCCTCCTTCTATGTGTACTGTGGAGTGTGAGCGCGGCATCCTGGGGAAAGGGAGAGACGCGTCTAGTCGCCAAGGCAACTCTTTGATGCGGGAAGTGTTCTAACGTGAGAAAGAACACTCAGAGAAAGAAAAAAGTAAACACTGTGTGATGTGTATGGCGCTATTGGTTAATATTATCTGTAGCACACAGAACGTCAGAGCATGAAGACCCTGATGCCTGTCAGATGTCCAGGAGAGGCATTTTATGCCCTGAACAACGCTAATATGTACAATATTGCGTCAAATATAAATGATGTCATTATTGTGGAAATGACATTTCTGTATTCTATTAATTTAAAAAAGAAAATTGTATTTGAGGCCAGCCTCTATTGACTAAGAGGTCACTAATTACGTTTAGAAAGGATAGGAGCTTTAGATGCACTCTATTTTATCTAGAATATGAAATAGGGTGCGTAGACAGACCTCCACCTCTCAAAAAAATGCTGCCTCTTACCAGATAAAATTGGTCTCTTATTTATAGGAGACCTAAAGGGCGGATGGCTACAACCCCAGCCAGGGATCTGTATAGCAAGCACTTAGCGTCCGAATCCAGGAACTCTCTCCAACATTCACATCAGCATAGATAGGCTGTATCCCCATGTAAAAAATAAAGTGCTCCACATAGCATAAAATCCAGCGTTTTATTGAGTATAAAAGTAAAGATTGCACTTACAGAATCGTTGTCATAAAAAGCGTATAGGAAAAGCCGGCCGGCTCCGAGGTAACCCGTGTCTTCCGGGTATTCGAATCGCGGTGTCGCCGGGACGTAGCTCCTCCTCCCTACGTCGTTTCGTCACAACAGGACGTGGCCACGTCCCGACGACACCGCGATTCGAATACCCGGAAGACACGGGTTACCTTGGAGCCGGCCGGCTTATCCTATACGCTTTTTATGACAACGATTCTGTAAGTGCAATCTACTTTTATACTCAATAAAACGCTGGATTTTATGCTATGTGGAGCACTTTATTTTTTACATGGGGATACATCCTATCTATGCTGATGTGAATGTTGGAGAGAGTTCCTGGATTCGGACGCTAAGTGCTTGCTATACAGATCCCTAGCTGGGGTTGTAGCCATCCGCCCTTTAGGTCTCCTATAAATAAGAGACCAATTTTATCTGGTAAGAGGCAGCATTTTTTCGAAAGGTGGAGGTCTGTCTACGCACCCTATTTCACTACAGCAAATTTTGTTTCAGTATTCACTGAGCACCTGGAGACATTTTTTATTGCATTTTGCATGCATGTTACTTAGCATGGATGGACTTTAACCAATATCGTTTTTGTTTAGTCATGGACATTTTTTGGGTTTAATTTCCTTTATTTTTACACTGTTTATTCATATACAGGTAAAAGCCAGTAAATTAGAATATTTTGAAAAACTTGATTTATTTCAGTAATTGCATTCAAAAGGTGTAACTTGTACATTATATTTATTCATTGCACACAGACTGATGCATTCAAATGTTTATTTCATTTAATTTTGATGATTTGAAGTGGCAACAAATGAAAATCCAAAATTCCGTGTGTCACAAAATTAGAATATTACTTAAGGCTAATACAAAAAAGGGATTTTTTAGAAATGTTGGCCAACTGAAAAGTATGAAAATGAAAAATATGAGCATGTACAATACTCAATACTTGGTTGGAGCTCCTTTTGCCTCAATTACTGCATTAATGCGGCGTGGCATGGAGTCGATGAGTTTCTGGCACTGCTCAGGTGTTATGAGAGCCCAGGTTGCTCTGATAGTGGCCTTCAACTCTTCTGCGTTGTTGGGTCTGGCATTCTGCATCTTCCTTTTCACAATACCCCACAGATTTTCTATGGGGCTAAGGTCAGGGGAGTTGGCTGGCCAATTTAGAACAGAAATACCATGGTCCGTAAACCAGGCACGGGTAGATTTTGCGCCGTGTGCAGGCGCCAAGTCCTGTTGGAACCTGAAATCTCCATCTCCATAGAGCAGGTCAGCAGCAGGAAGCATGAAGTGCTCTAAAACTTGCTGGTAGACGGCTGCGTTGACCCTGGATCTCAGGAAACAGAGTGGACCGACACCAGCAGATGACATGGCACCCCAAACCATCACTGATGGTGGAAACTTTACACTAGACTTCAGGCAACGTGGATCCTGTGCCTCTCCTGTCTTCCTCCAGACTCTGGGACCTCGATTTCCAAAGGAAATGCAAAATTTGCTTTCGTCAGAAAACATGACTTTGGACCACTCAGCAGCAGTCCAGCTCTTTTTTTCCTTAGCCCAGGTGAGACGGTTTTCGCGCTGTTTCTTGGTCAACAGTGGCTTGACACGAGGTATGCAGCAGTTGAAACCCATGTCTTTCAAGCGTCTCTTGGTGGTGGATCTTGAAGCACTGACTCCAGCAGCTGTCCACTCCTTGTGAATCTCCCCCACATTTTTGAATGGGTTTTTTTTCACAATCTTGACTAGGGCGCGGTGATCCCTATCGCTTGTACACTTTTTCTGACCACAGTTTTTCCTTCCCTTTGCCTCTCTATTAATGTGTTTGGACACAGAGCTCTGAGAACAGCCAGCCTCTTCAGCAATAACCTTTTGTGTCTTTCCCTCCTTGTGCAATGTGTCGATGGTCGCCTTTTGGACAGCTGTCAAATCTGAAGTCTTCCCCATGTTTGTGTAGGCTTCAGAACTGGACTGAGAGACCATTTAAAGCCCTTTGCAGGTGTTTTGAGTTAATCAGCTGATTAGTTTGTGGCACCAGGTGTCTTCAAAATTTAACCCTTACACAATATTCTAATTTTGTGACACACGGAATTTTGGATTTTCATTTGTTGCCACTTCAAATCATCAAAATTAAATGAAATAAACATTTGAATGCATCAGTCTGTGTGCAATGAATAAATATAATGTACAAGTTACACCTTTTGAATGCAATTACTGAAATAAATCAAGTTTTTCAAAATATTCTAATTTACTGGCTTTTACCTGTATGCTATAGTATAGTTTCCATAGCCACAGATCTGTCACATCATTATATATTCTCTTTGGTATTTGAGATATTCACTTGTCATTTATATAGTCACGCAATATTGATTATTCCTCACGGACATAGTAAGCAATATCTGTGTCCCATCAACCAATTGGAATTTTTTGTTTTGTTTATTTTCATGGTGCATTTATACACTGACTAGTACTTTTTAAAAATTTATTCACTCAGTGACCACTAGCCATCCTCATATTTTTATGAGGCTTTCTAGGCACTTGTTTGTTGCCACTCTCAGTTTTTAGCGCGACTTTTTGATTTTTATTAGATTTACGGTTTACTACTTTTTAGTCACAGCTTATGTTAATCAGTGTAAGCGCAGTATTTGTTTTTTACCTATCTAGAATATGCCCAAACCCCCTTACCGCGGTTTATCTGGCATTAACCAAAATGGCAGAAAACCTATGTTGGGGCTTATAACCACCAGCACAGTGGGGAAACTGCCCTGGCACCAAAGAAATTAGTGTCTTCGGGGTGTAAGGGCCATGATAAAAAATCATGACCCCCCTCCCCTGTGCCGGGTAGGAATGAAGAGAGCGGAAGAACAATGGTGCTCCTGGCCCCCGGCCTCAGGACTGAGAAGCAAAGTCTAGAGAAATTTGCTACGTGCCAATGCGTCTATGATAGCAGCGATCAAAACAACAGTCATATTATACAAAATACATATATAATTTTAATTGAAAATTGTTATAATAAAATACATGGATAAAAAAACTCTCCTATATGGTTTAACTGGGTGGGGTGTAGAGAAACCCGGCACTTCAAAGCATATGACCATCAGCTAGGAAATCCTATTTGAGGACCATTAGCCTATTATGTTAATGGAACCCTATGTATCTCCGTACGTGGGTACCCCTAACGGCTTTAGATGAAAGTAATTTGGAGGAGAAAAGGAGAAAAGACGGTATGGCGGGTTATTGATTAATCGGTTTTCCCTGAACTGAAACCCTCCAAGAATGGTCTAAAACTTTCAGTTTCATTCAGACCTGGGGGAGTAGTGGCCCTAAGGTACCTTATCCAGCGCATTTCCCGCTGGAGAAGGACCTTGTTCCAGTCCCCCCCCCCCCCAATTGTGAATTTTACAGTTTTGGATAGAATTCATTTGCCAGAGGGTAGCCGATAGTTGTGGTATCTGGCCACATGCCTCCCCAAAGGTAGGTATAGGTTGCAGATACGCATGCTCTGCATGTGTTTATCAACTCGTTTTCCGAGTTCTTGTCTGGTTTTCCCTACGTAGAAGGCACCACACTGGCACTGCATGAGGTATACCAGACCCTTGCCGTGCCTTTGTATTCACTTTGAATCAGTGCATTCCCTATTAAACCAGATTTGGGGTTTGGGGCCAATTAGTCCTTTCAGACTTGGGTCGTCAGTGAGAATAGACCAATACTTGGAGACTATTTTGTTGATTTTAAGATGTTCATCTAAAGCATCTTAAAATCAACAAAATTATATATGTATTTTGTATAATATGACTGTTTTGATCGCTGCTATCATAGACGCATTGGCATGTAGCAAATTTCTCTAGACTTTGCTTCTCAGTCCTGAGGCCGGGGGCCAGGAGCACCATTGTTCTTCCGCTCTCTTCATCCCTACCCGGCACGGGGGTCATGATTTTTTATCATGGCCCTTACACCCCGAAGACACTAATTTCTTTGGTGCCAGGGGAGTTTCCCACTGTGCCGGTGGTTATAAGCCCTAATATAGGTTTTCTGCCATTTTGGTTAATGCCAGATAAACCGCGGTAAGGGGGTTTGGGCATATTCTAGATAAAATAGAGTGCATCTAAAGCTCCTAAACTTTCTAAACGTAATTAGTGACTCTTAGGTTAAATGGAGTCAATAGAGGCCGGCCTCAAATACAGTTGTTCTTTTTTAAATTAATAGAATACAGAAATGTAATTTCCACAATAATGACATCATTTATATTTGACGCAATATTGTACATATTAGCGTTGTTCAGGGCATAAAATGCCTCTCCTGGACATCTGACAGGCATCAGGGTCTTCATGCTCTGACGTTCTGTGTGCTACAGATAATATTAACCAACAGCGCATACACATCACACAGTGTTTACCTTTTTCTTTCTCTGAGTGTGTGAACGTCGGAGTCATGTGACTCCGACGCCACACGCGTTAAAACACTTCCCGCATCAATGAGTTGCCTTGGCAACTAGACGCGCCTCTCCCTTTCCCCAGGATGCCGCGCCCACACTCCACAGTACACATAGAAGGAGGAGGGCTTTATGTTGCGGCAGGGGATGCGTGGGGGGAGGCGCCCGTCTCCCAGACAACAAAGAGGACTGTGAGACGCTCTCCTCCAGCTTATGTTAGGCTGGAGGCGTCCGTCACCCAGACAACAAGAAGTGATGTAATGCTCTCCTTCCATTTACCTTAAAAGGAGGCTTCTTGACAGCGACGGCGGCCAACTCAGGCCGCACCCCTTACACTGCACCACCAATGAATAGGAGATCACTCTCAAATTTAGGCCACGCCCACCACATAACCATGCCCATATCCCCTATATTAGGATGCCAGGGACGGCCAAGGGCAGCACTTTGCAACTGGCTTCTAACAGAGGAACTCCAGGACCAGAGCTCCTTGTTACCTACAAATGGGAATTTCACCTGCACATGCTATATGACCAACTTAAGGTATTTTGACTGGGGATTTTTTCACCTTGTGGTTATTTTGGGAAACAGAGCTCCCCAAGAGCCACCACTATTCCTATTTTTTATTTCTATTCTTTATCCGTTTTTGAATTTAATCTTTATTCAAATATTATCTATGTCTTTCAGCCTCTTTGCTCTTTATGGCTGCCAAACATTGGTCTTTTTCTAAGCATACCAGGCCGCCCCGTAGAGGATAGTGAGCGGTTCAGACTAATTGGTGATTAGGGTCCCTGCCAGCACTGGGAAAGCAATTTTTGCAGCTACATGTTCCAATGTAAGTCGCATTTGTTATTTCTTAGTCAAAATGCGGTCTCTCTAGATATAGGCGATATGTATGTATATATACCACTAGTAATTATGCTGTTTTCTGAAATTTTAGAATGTGATGCAATCCTTCCCTGAGGAAGACTTTGCTTTCACAATAAAGTTGAAACGCGTTGGAAATCTGCTATCGGACGCTATCGTATCAACTTGGGTGGTGTTTGTATTTAGCAGTAGGATGCATCACTTATTTTCATGTATCTGATGCCCTTTTTTTAAAAAAATATTCAGCATTTAAAAATACTCATTTGTATGTTTACTTGTATTCTATTTGTTTTTTGTACCAATAAAAATTCATTTTTAACTTTAATAATTTCCTGATCATTACTTTGCCCTAACAATCCCATATTGAGGTATATATTTGTTTTTTTGAAATTAGAAAAATGTCTACATAAATTATATGTATAAAAAAAATTTATACATAAAGTATTCATAAATACACATTGTAAAGCGCTGCGTAAACTGTTGGCGCTATATAAATCGTTAATAATAATAATTTTTCAGAAATAAAAAAATAATTGGCATGTGCTTATGTATTCACCCCCTTTGTTATGAAGCTCATAAAAAGCTCTGGTGCAACCAATTACCTTCAGAAGTCACATAATTTGTAAAATGATGTCCACCTGTGTGCAATATAAGTGACACATGATCTGTCATTACATATACACACCTTTTTTGAAAGGCCCCAGAGGCTGCAACACCTAAGAGGCACCACTAACCAAACACTTGAATGAATGTATGTTGTATCTGCCCGTCCCAAAAAAACAACAATGCTCTGCGCTTAGTACAATATTCTAACGGTGTATGTGCGGCACATAAATAAATAATTATATGACTAGTAGCAGCTGCTTAAATAGTAGAACATGTATATAGGCAATAATGAATCAATTAAATTAGATAAATATATAAATACACAATTATAAATATATAAATATATAAAGTGTCTCTTCAGTATTGCAGCAGCGCTGTGCACCCCAATTAAACAGGGTCTCTTTCTTAATCTATTTCAGAAAGTTCAAACATGGATCTGATAGCCAGAGTCCCACCAATAAATAATCAAGATGTATTCTGTGAGGGTAGTAATCCTTTCACCAAGCGATACACCACGTGCTGGGGTCCCCAATGAAAACTCACTCACCAGAGATCAGATCAATAAAAGCCTTGATTAATAGTAGTAAATCTGCATCAATATCCAAAGCGACCACCAGATGTCAGTATTATTCCCAGTAGTTCCAATAGGATATGTAGAAGAAACAAAAATGCTCACATAGCGTGATACTGCTAAACATCTTTATTTGAACCATCCAAACATCCCCTTAAAACCATGCGTACCAAAATTTAATAAACATTGAGCAAAGATAACAAAGTGCACTGTGCCTGATTGCGTCCTCCAGTCGTGAAAACCTGTCAGGAGCGCTCCCTGTGTGTAACCACAGTCACACGCTTCCTGGTTCCTCGGTTGGTGGAGCACATGCGTCACTTCCTGTGCGACACGTCCCTAACGTTTCGTCACTTCCTGGACTTCTTCTGAGGGCGTCAGAAGAAGTCCAGGAAGTGACGAAACGTTAGGGACGTGTCGCACAGGAAGTGACGCATGTGCTCCACCAACCGAGGAACCAGGAAGCGTGTGACTGTGGTTACACACAGGGAGCGCTCCTGACAGGTTTTCACGACTGGAGGACGCAATCAGGCACAGTGCACTTTGTTATCTTTGCTCAATGTTTATTAAATTTTGGTACGCATGGTTTTAAGGGGATGTTTGGATGGTTCAAATAAAGATGTTTAGCAGTATCACGCTATGTGAGCATTTTTGTTTCTTCTACATATCCTATTGGAACTACTGGGAATAATACTGACATCTGGTGGTCGCTTTGGATATTGATGCAGATTTACTACTATTAATCAAGGCTTTTATTGATCTGATCTCTGGTGAGTGAGTTTTCATTGGGGACCCCAGCACGTGGTGTATCGCTTGGTGAAAGGATTACTACCCTCACAGAATACATCTTGATTATTTATTGGTGGGACTCTGGCTATTAGATCCATGTTTGAACTTTCTGAAATAGATTAAGAAAGAGACCCTGTTTAATTGGGGTGCACAGCGCTGCTGCAATACTGAAGAGACACTTTATATATTTATATATTTATAATTGTGTATTTATATATTTATCTAATTTAATTGATTCATTATTGCCTATATACACTAACCAAACACTGCCATGAAGACCAAGGAACTCTCCAAACAAGTAAGGGACAATGTTGAGAAGTACAAGTCAGGGTTAGGTTCTAAAAAATATCAAAATCTTTGATCCCTAGGAGCACCATCAAATCTATCATGACCAAATAGAAAGAACATGGCACACCAGCAGATCTGCCAAGAGACTGCCACACACCAAAACTCAAGGGCCGGGCAAGGAGGGCATTAATCAGAGAGGCAGCACAGAGACCTAAGATAACCCTGGAGGAGCTGCAGAGTTCCACAGCAGAGACTGGAGTATCTGTACATGGGACGACAGTAAGCCGTATGTTCCATAGAGCTGGGCTTTGACAGAGTGGCCAGAAGAAAGCCATTACTTTCAGCAAAAAACAATGGCACATTTTGAGTTTGCGAAAAGTGTGGGAGACTCCCAAAATGTATGGAGAAAAGTGCTCTGGTCTGATGAGACTAAAATCAAACTTTTTGGCCATCAAAGAAAATGCTATGTCTGGTGCAAACCCAACAAATCACATCACCCAAAGAACACCATCCCCACAGTGAAACATGGTGGTGGCAGCATCATGCTGTGGGGATGTTTTTCAGCAGTCGGGACTGGTAAACTGGTCAGCATTGAGGGAAAGATGGATGGTGCTAAATACAGGGCTATTCTTGAGCAAAACCTGTACCACTCTGTGATTTGAGGCTAGGGCGGA
This sequence comes from Aquarana catesbeiana, assembly GCF_042186555.1. NCBI lineage: Eukaryota > Metazoa > Chordata > Amphibia > Anura > Ranidae > Aquarana > Aquarana catesbeiana. Next base: position 257,418,690 of record NC_133328.1, on the reverse strand, counting down.
GGGTCATCTTCCAGCAGGACAATGACCCCAAACGCACTGCTAAATAACACTTGAGTGGTTTAAGGGGAAACATGTAAATGTGTTGGAATGCCTAGTCAAAACTCAGACCTCAATCCAATAGAAAATCTGTGGTCAGACTTAAAGATTGCTGTTCACAAGAGCAAACCATCCAACTTGAAGGAGCTGGAGCAGTTTTGCAAGGAGTAATGGGCAAAAATCCCAGTGGTAAGATGTGGCAAGCTCATAGAGACTTGAGTATTGACTTTAGGGGTGGTGAATAGTTATGCACATTGACTTTTTTTGTTATTTTTTCCTATTTGTTGTTTGCTTCACAATTAAAAAAAAAAATCAAAGTTGTGGGCATGTTCTGTAAATTAAATGATGCAAATCCTCAAACAACCCATGTTAATTCCAGGTTGTGAGGCAACAAAACACGAAAAATGCCAAGGGGGTGAATACTTTTGCAAGGCACTGTATATTCTCTTCTACATATTTTTAGTAAAAAAAAATTGCAATAAGCATATATTGATTGGTTTGCGCAAAAGTTATAGCGTCTACAAAATAAGGGATAGATTTATGGCATTTTCTTTTTTTTTTTGGGACTGATATTGCGGCAGACAGATCAGACCCTTTTTTTTTTTTTTTTTTTTTTTTTTTTTTTTTTTGGGACCACTGACATTTATACAGCGATCAGAGCTAGAAATGGCTACAGATTACTGTATAAATGTCACTGGCAGGGAAGGGGTTAACACTAGGGGCGATCAGAATGTTCTAACTGTAGGGGGGATGGGACTGCCTGGGGGAGGAGACCGATCGGTTTTCCTATATACTAGGAACACATGATCTGTCTCCTCTCCCCTGCCAGAACGTAGATTTGTGTGTTTACACACACAGATCCTCGTTCTGGCTCTGTCAGGAGCGATCGCGGGTGCCCACGGCCGCCGGGCATGCACATCAGCTCCTCAGGACCGCGGCGGCGCATGCGAGCCTCCTATACTCTTTAAAGCAGCCGCCATACAGCTACGGCAATTTGTGCAGGGAAGCCAGTTTGCCGCCATCATACGGCGGGCGGTCGGCAAGTGGTTAAAGTATTCCAATTGGATTGTTGAATGCCATGGCCCCAAGCACTACAGATAAACCCTCAATCACAGGGGAATAGTGACGTCATTATTGGACAAAAAATTCCATCTAAAAAAAGCAGATTTCTGAGTAGGCCACTTCCCATCCAATAACTTGGGAATTATCAAGTCAAATAGTGCCAATAAATTGAATAGCTGAAGTCTTTTAAACTCTATCCTATATTTAATCACTGTGTAAAATTAATCTATAGCATGTTTATACCTGCCTGAAATGTATGGTCTTCTGTGTGCTTTATTATCCCTGTGTTAGGGAAAAAATAAACGTATTCTTACTACTTGGGCAAGATATTGCCTATAAATGTTTTCCCTTCCTTTTGATATCTTTGAATTGACAGGGGCACTTGTGAATTTTTTGTGCCTTACAAACCTTGGAAAAGCCTATGGACCGGCTGATTTCTTTGTTTTTTGAGGTTATTACGGTCTGGGTCCTGCAATCCTGGTGACCTAATTTTGTGTTTTGTTGTCAGGAAAAAAGTGAGGTGAAATGACACCATAAGGCCACTGACTGCAATAAAAACATACTTAATAGAAACTTAATCCAGTACTCCAAAGAGACATTTTTGACTGGCTTTGTGCTTTACACTGGTAGCACACAAAAAAACTATCATTTTGATTCAGCTTTATCTTTTTAAAACAGTTAACTTGCCATAAGATATTCAATCTGTATCTAAAACTGCAAGCAATTTTTAAAGGGGTTGTAAAGGTAAAAATTTTTTCACCTTAATGCATTCTATGCATTAAGCTGAAAAAACTACTGACAATACCGCCGCCCCCAGCCCCCCCGTTTTACTTACCTGACCCCTCGAAAGTCGGCTGCCCGTTCCCGACATCCATTCCTCTGCTCAGCCTGGCCGCTGATTGGCTACAGTGGATGGATTGGAAGCAGTGCAGCCATTGGCTCGCGCTGCTGTCAATCACATCCAATGACGCGGCGCGCTGGGGGGCGGGGCCGAGTGATAGAGCGAGCTATAGCCGCCGGTTGTATCACGGGAGCGCGCCCGCAACAACTAACCACCATGCGAGGGAGCTCGCATTGAGGTGGTTAGTTCTTGTGGGGAGGAGCTGAAACAGCCGCCGAGGGACCCCAGAAAAGCAGGTTCGGGGCCACTCTGTGCAGAACGAGCTGCACAGTAAAGGTAAGTATAACATGTTGGTTATTTTTAAAAAATAAAAAAATTACCTTTACAACCCCTTTAAACTATTTGACTTCAGGTGAACAAAAACTACTGCAGTCTTATAGTTGGCTAAGTGATGTCACAGTTCTTTTCTCTTTCTTCTCAGTAAAGAGGGGGGGACCACCATTACTTAGAATGGATGGTGCTCAGTCCTTGAGTACTGCAAGTCCAGCCTGCATGATAACACACCCCTGGGGGTTGGGCGTGTTGGCAACAGGTTGGACTCACAGGAAATGAGCAGAATAACCTGAGTGCCTTTCTGTTGATAGTGGATTGGTGTCGCTGGGGATAGCCCTGGAGAATGGAGAGGATAATAGAAAGGGCTGGGGAGTGAAAAATTAGAAGAAAAAAGTTCTATTTGAAATCCTTGGTAACATCAAATTTGATTTGTTATGAAGGAGTCAATTTATAAATGTTTTCATGTACGATTCACACAACTTCTCCCATTTTCTGATCAAATTCAATTAGAAAATTGTATGAATCTTGGATGAAAGTTGTGTGATTATTGTCTGAAAACTTTTTTAACCAACTCCTAGTTTAGTATCAGAATACATAAGAAAATGGCTAAACACCTAGTTGAAAATTATAAATATATGAACATTTCCCAAAACATTAACAAATGTACTTGTTTGAAATGCCCTCAAACTGGAAAAAAATAAATCGGATACATGACATCTGCAGCACTTTGATGTCATACACATTATAAAATTAATCTTTTTATCTTACACTTTTTTTTGGGAATGCTTTGTTGGTGTTTGGAGAACAGAAGGGCATAGGCAGTGTAATGATACTTTTATGTTTTCTATGCATGGTTCTTCAAATTTTCTTCTGCTTGGAAAAAACATCCTTATCCCCATCCTAACACTGTGCCTCAAGTCTTCCACTTTATTGATGCCATACCTTAATTGACTTATACTTCACAAAACATTGGCAAATGTCTGGAAAACATTTAATTGTATTGTAATGTCCATTTTGTTGTAATTTTATATTGGTCTTTCAGCATAGGATTGGATTTAAATCTTGGATCTGAAGGTGCCTATATACAGTGTCTTGAAAAGGGATTCATACACCTTAATTTCCACATTTTGTCATGTTCCAACCACAAATATAAATGTATTTGATTGGGATTTTGCTGATAGACCAACTCAAAATGGCACATAATTGTGAAGTGGAAGGAAAATGATAAATGGTTTTCCTAATTTTTTACAAATATCTGAAATGTCTAGCCTGCATTTGTTTTCAGCCCCCCTTTACTCTGATACCCCTAACTAAAATCTAGTCAAGCCAATTGCTTTCAGGAGTCAACTCATTAGTAAATAGAGTCCACCTGTGTGTAATTTTTAATCTCTGTATAAATACAGCTGTTCTGTGAGGCCCTCGGAGGTTTGATAGAGAACCTTAGTGAACAAACAGCATCATGAAGGCCAAGGAACACACCAGACAGGTCAGGGATTAAGTTGTGGAGAAGTTTAAAGCAGGGCTAGGCTATAAACAAATTATCCCATGCTTTGAACATCTCATGGAGCACTGTGTCAATCCATCTGAAAATAGAAAGAGTAAGGCACAACTGCAAGAAGCCATGTGGAGGACACCGCAAACATATAGAAGAAGGTGCTCTGGCCAGATGAGACCAAAATTTAACTTTTTGGCCTAAAAGTAAAACGCTATGTGTGGTGGAAAACTAACACTGCACATTACCCTGAACACACCACCCCCCACCGTGAAACATGGTGGTGACAGCATCATGTTGTGGAGATGCTTTTCTTCAGCAGGAACAGGGAAGCTGGTCAGTTGATGGGAAGATGGATGAAGCCAAATACAGGGCAAAATTTAAGACCTCCTGTTAGTCTTCAAAAGACTTGAGATCGGGGCGGAGGTTCATCTTCCAGCAGGACAACGGTCCTAAACATACAGCCAGAGCTACAATGGAATGGTTTCAATCAAAGCATATATTCATGAGTTAGAATGGCCCAAAGTCCCGACCTAAATCCAATTGAGAATCTGTGGCAAGACTTGAAAATTGCTGTTCACGGATGCTCTCCATCCAATCTTACAGAGCTTGAGCCATTTTGCAAAGAAGAATGGGCAAAATGTCACTCTCCTAGATGTGCAAAGCTGGTAGAGACGTACCCAAAAAGACTTGCAGCGGTAATTGCAGCAAAAGGTGATTCTACAAAGTATTGATTCGAAGGCTGAATACAAATGTACGCCACGCTTTTTAGATATTTATTTGTAAAAAATGTTAACCATTTATAATTTTCCTTCCACTTCACAATTATGTGCCACTTTGTGTTTGGTCTATCACATAAAATCCCAATAAAATAAATTTACCTTTTGGTTGTAACATGACAAAATGTGGACATTTTTAAGGTGTATGAATACTTTTTCAAGTCACTATATACATCCTTGAAAATGTCTGATGGCTGGAATGTGGCCAGCTGTTCTGTAGTGGAACCATCCAGTAAATTAACATTATACTTGGTGATGAGGGACCCATAGTGACAGAGGCAAAAACAGTATTATGCGGTGATTACATGCAATGTAATATATAATATATTTAATATACAGGTTGTTTCACTGTATGCAAATTTGTTTTTAAAAAAAAAAACGATGGCTGCCCCACATATTTGGATAACAACTGAATTACTAAAACCCAGCATTGGTACCTGTAACTCATTGCCGAATGTGTGTTTTCTAAAACTCTGTTCTATTTAAACTAATGTTATAGACATTTCTAGATATAGAATATACTTGTATTCCTTCATAGGCCGCTTGGCTAAAAAAGCAGAGGTCACACGCATCCTTTTTTCTTTTAATAATTGGCTTCATAAACAAATTTAGCTAAAGTACTAACATGCTTATTTTTTCACCACCATCACTAGCACAATTTTTTTAATCTTATTTTCTATAGCATACAGTGACACAGCTTTCACAGTTTATATAGACAAATTGTAATAGCATTAGGGTTTATTGCAATTGGACTGCAATCAGTGTGTGCATTTTCATACTATTTGGTTTCTTTTAATCCATGCATATTCTATATTTTACCAGGGACAGTAAATGGTGATATGTCAACATTTCTGCAAAACAGAATACACTATAGTACAATTTTATTCATTAGAACATAGAACATTTATCAACTTTATAACACTTCTGCACTCTACCTAAAACAAAAATGGTTTCCGTGAGGTTTTGTTTTCTAAGTGTGGGACAGGAAACTTTAATACGTTTTTTATAAGTTTTACTTTGTTGGGGGAAAAAAAAGATTAATTTCTTGCTAGTGGTGGGGAACCTGTATTTTTAAGGCCACTCTTCTTTCACTGCCTGTACAGTGTTGTAGGCCATATAGGTTTTTGTCAGCTTGGGGGGGGGGGGGCATGCCAGATGTGATGTATTTAATTAAATAAAGACCATAATTGCAGGCCCAATATAAGAATCAAATGAACTGCAGATGACTAGTTACAGATCTTGTAACCAGTGTTTTTATAGCCAATATAATAAGCATAATGCTGTATGAAAACCCAATGCCATACCATGCTAATGTTGATGTGAAAACTGACTAAGTTTAATCCTTTTTTTTCTGACAGCCTACATCTAAGGCTTCCCATATACAGCTCCAATTTTGAGCCACTGGTGGTCCTGTGGGCACCATCCAGCTTTACAAAAGTCAATTGAGAATGCAAAGGAGTCAGATGCAAAATTGTCAGCCAAACAGAAACTGCATCCTGACAGCAGCACACGCAGATGTCGTGGGTGTTTTAGATACAATAGCTGGCAGGGAAAATGTCTCCATCCACACTGCTGACATACATGCTGTTAGTGTGGATGGAGGAATTAAGTGATTATCTCTTGTTCAGCACATGGGCGGATAGAGAGAAAAAGTGTGTTTTAGTTAGCTTTTGTCTAAAATGTGCCAGAAAAGCTTTGTGTGCAATGTTGATTTACTGGTAGCTAATAATGTTTCCTATGTATAATATCACCATTAGTTTATATTGTAATAATAATCATAAAATACTATACCTTTTTTAAGATATGAATGCCAGAGCAATGTAAGCATGTTTTATGCATGTTTGTATGGACATTACTTGGGAAATTGTGATTTTTTTATTTTATTTTATTTTTTTTTTTAAAAGCATATATTTTGTTTTATACAAATAAATCTTTAATAAAGAAGCCACAATTACTTATTTCTGCTTAGTTTTAAGTGTATTTTATTGAAGTGTCCCATTTTTGTGTGTATGTATGTATGTATGTATGTATATTATCACTGTTTAATATCACTCTTGCTCTCCCCTTCCTATATATACACTATATTCCGAAAAGTATTGGGGCCTGCCTTTACAAGCACATGAACTTTAGTTCAATCTTATTTTATTGAGAGATACAAAGGTAGATTAACACAAAGTTGGAAGAGAGGCAAGAGTCCATTTGGACCATAAGAGTATAAAACTTGCACATATACATATTCAAAATCAGTAGATCCAAAAAAATGGGAAAAAGAACAGGTGGTTAAATTGAAGTCAAGGGATATGTATTAGCACTTTAGACAAGAGTCTTTAAAAATAGCTTAGCAAGATACTTCATTGTGGAGAAAAGGGCGAAAATATACTAATGACTAAAGTTTTTGACACAAGAGAGATGCTGGGGGAATCACAAACTGTCACATATATCCGATGTCAATAGAGACACAGGGTGAACACACGACTCTTGGACAATATATTGCTAGAAGGGAATTCAAGGGACAGATGAGAAAGAGAAAAAACAAAGGAGCAAGGAAGGACTACACTCCAACAAGGCTCTTAGGCGCGTACGGCAAATCCACCCACCGCCTAATTAAGGAACTCCGAAGAGTAGCGGAACACGGACCATGTGGTCCAAGTGATAGAGAACTGTTCTTCTCGTCCAGTTTCCTGAGCCAGCAGATCCCTTATATGATCCACCTCAATCGCCCAGTCCTGAAGGTATATAGGGAAGGTATAGTCGTCATTCTCCAGTGGCGAGGAATAACTACCCCAGCAGCTGCCAGGAAGTGTCGCAAGATGTCTTTCTTTACAGATTTGAAGGATCCAGGAAGCATAGACAAGAGGACCACTTCAGGCGAGGGTTAGATAGAAGTCACCATCAACTTACAGTACAGGTTAAGGATTTGTTGCCAAAATCTTTGTACAGGGGGGCAATCCCACCAGATGTGGAGCATGGTGCCTCTGGATACAAACATTGCCAGCAGGTTTCCGGTAGAGAAGGGTTGAAGCGATGGATGATCGACTGACATCTTTACCATCTCGTCATTCATTTAAACCCTTTTTCTTGAGTTGTAGTAGCAAGGGAGCGTTTATGGGTTAAAATAAAGCACTTTTGCCAGTCTGCGAGAGAAATGGAGTGCTGTAGTTCTGATTCCCACACCTGCGTGTAAGGAGGAAGGTCAGGGGACATAGCATTAAGTAATTGCGCACATAAACTTTAATGGCATCCCAGTCTTAGGCCGTAGGGTTCGATATTGAGTTGGCCCACCCTTTGCAGCTATAACAGCTTCAACTCTTCCGGAAAGGCTGTTCAAAAGGTGTAGGCGTGTGTCTATGGGAATGTTTGACTACTCTTCAAGAAGCGCATTTGTGAGGTCAGGCACTGATGTTGGACGAGAAGGCCTGTTTCACAGTCTCCGCTGGAATTCATCCCAAAGGTGTTCTATCGGGTTAAGGTCAGGATTCTGTACAGGCCAGGCAAGTTCCTCCATCCCAACCGTGCTCATCCATGTCTATATGGACCTTGTTTGTGCACTGGTGCACAGTCATGTTGGAACAGGAAGAGGCCATCCCCAAACTGTTCCCAAAAGTTGGGAGCATGAAATTGTCCAAAATGTCTTGGTATGCTGATGCCTTAGGATTTCCTTTCACTAGAACTAGAGGGCCAAGCCCACCCCCCCTGAAAATTAACCGCACACCATAATCCCTTCTCCACCAAATTATTTGGACCAGTGCATAAGGCTAATAAAGACATGAGACAGTTTGGGGTGGAGGAACTTGACCGGCCTGCACAGAGTCCTAACCTCAACCAGATAGAACATTTTTGGGATGAATTGGAGTGGAGACTGTGAGCCAGGCCTTTTCATCCACATCAGTGCCTGACCTCCCAAAAGACTCTTATAAAGATGATGCACAAGAAAGCCTATCAACAATTTGCTGAAGAAAAGCAGACTAAGGACATGGATTACTGGAACCATGCCCTGTGGTCTGATGACACCAAGATAAACTTATTTGGTTCAGATGGTGTCAAGCGTGTGGCAGTAACCAGGTGAGGAGTACAAAGACAAGTGTGTCTTGCCTACAGTCAAGCATGGTGGTGGGTGTGTTATGGTCTTGGGCTGCATGAGTGGTGCCGACACTAGGGAGCTACAGTTCATTGAGGGAACTGTGAATGCCAACATGTACTGTGACATACTGAAGCAGAGCATGATCCCCCTCCCTTTGGAGACTGGGCCGCAGGGTAGTATTCCAACGTGCTAACGACCCCAAACGCCTCCAAGATGACCACTGCTTTGCTAAAAAAGCTGAGGGTAAAGGTGATGGACTGGCCAAGCATGTCTCCAGACCTAAACCCTATTGAGCATTTGTGGGGCATCCTCAAACGGAAGGCGGTGGAGCGCAAGGTCTCTAACATCCACCAGCTCTGTGATGTCGTCATGGAGGAGTGGAAGAGGACCCCAGTGGCAACCTGTGAAGCTCTGGTGAACTCCATGCCCAAGAGGGTTAAGGCAGTGCTGGAAAATAATGGTGGCCACAAAAAATATTGACACTTTGGGCCCTATTTGGACATTTTCACTTAGTGGTGTACTCACTTTTGTTGCCAGCGGTTTAGACATTAATGGCTATGTGTTGAGTTGTTTTGAGGAGACAACAAATTTACACTGTTATACAAGCTGTACACTCACTGCTTTATATTGTAGCAAAGTGTCATTTCTTTAGTGTTTTCACATGAAAAGATATAATAAAATATTTTCAAAAATGTGAGAGGTGTACTCACTTTTGTGAGATTATGTGTATAATATATTATATATATATATATATAATTTAGCATATCATCAAAACGTTAATTTATTTCAGTACTTCAATTCAAAAAGTGAAACTCATATATTATATAGATTCATTACACACAGAGTGATATAATTCAAGCATTTCTTTCTTTTCATTTTGATGATTATGGCTTACAGCTAGTGAAAACCCCAAATTTTGTATCTCCAGAAATAGAGAAAAGAAACTGTTTAATATTGTAGACTCATGGTGTCTCACTAATCAGCTAATTAACTCAAAACGTGTAAAGGTTTCCTTAGCTTTTAAATGGTCTCTCAGTCTGGTTCGGTAGGTTACAAAATCATGGAGAAGACTGCTAACTTGACAGTTGTCCGGAAGACAGTCATTGACACCCTCCACAAGGAGAGTAAGTCACAAAAGGTCATTACTAAAGAAGCTGGCTTCAGAGTGCTGTATCCAAGCATATTAATGGAAAGTTGAGTGGAAGGAAAAAGTGTGGTATAAAAAGGTGCACAAGCAACAGGGATAACTGCAGCCTTGAGAGGATTGTGAAGCTAAGGCCATTCAAGAATTTGGGGGAGATTAACAAGGAGTGGACGACGGCTGGTGTCAGTGCTTCAAGAGACACCATACACAGATGTATCCAGGACATGAGCTACAACTGTCGCATTCCTTGTGTCAAGCCACTCCTGAACCAGAGACCACGTCAGAAGCGTCATACTTGTGCTCTTTGCATTTCATTTGGAAATCATGTTCCCAGAGTCTGGGGGAAGTGTGGAGAGGCACAGAATCCAAGTTACATGAGGTTCAGTGTGACGTTTCCACGGTCAGTGATAATTTGAGGAGCCATGTCATCTGCTGTTGTTGGTCCACTATGTTTTATCAAGTCCAAAGTCAGTGCAGTCCTCTATCAGGAAATTCTAGCGCACTTCATACTTCCCTCTGCTGACTGGCATCATGGAGATGCGGATTTCATTTTCCAGCAGGATTTGGTACCTGCCCACACTGCCAAAAGTACAAATACCTGGTTTAATGATCATGGTATCACTGTGCTTGATTGGCCAGCAAACTCACCTGACCTAAACTCCATAGAGAATTTGTGGGGTATTGTCAAGAGGAAGATGAGACACCAGACCCAACAATGCAGACAAGCTGAAGGCCGCTATCAAAGTATCCTGGGCTTCCATAAAACCTCAGCAGTGCCACAGGCTGATTGCCTCCATGCCATGCCGCATTGATGCAGTAATTCTTGCATAAGGCGCCCTGACCCAAGTATTGAGTGCATACTATACTGTACATGGACATACTTTTCAGCAAGCCAACATTTCTTTATTAACAACTAGAGATCCGTGCTATTGCCAGGACTACGTCTATTGACATAGTCCCATGCACGAGCAGCCTGCGTGCCCCCTGCAGGGTGCGCGCGGAGCTCTCTGTGATCAGCGAGTCCATGAGACTCACCTGATCAGAGATCAGAGTAAGGGGTCGATCCCGACCCCTTACCACATGATCAGCTGTCAGCCAATGACAGCTGATCATGTGACATCAACAGAGCCGGTAACCCGCTATTTTTTCTCCTCGTGCTGACAGCGTGAGGAGGAAAAAAAAGGCGATCACCGGCGGCCGTGAAAGGGACATCAGTCCCGTTCATGGAGATCTGCCGCCAGATCACCAGTGCCCCCTCCCAGTGCCACCCATCAGTGTCCACCAGCGTCACCTACCAGTGCCCATCAGTGCCACCCATCAGTGGTACCTATCTGTGCCGCCTCATCAGCGCCTATTAATGAAGGAGAAAAATTACCTATTTGCAAAATTTTATAACAAACTATGAAACATGATTTTTTTTTTTTTTCAAAATTTTCCATCTTTTTTTGTTTGTTTAGCAAAAAATAAAAATCCCAGCTGTGATTAAATACCACCAAAAGAAAGCTCTATTTGTGGGAAAAAATGATAAAAATTTCATTTGGGTACAGTGTTGTATGACCGCGCAATTGTCATTCAAAGTGCGACAGCGCTGAAAGCTAAAAATTGGTCTTTATTGGTCTTATGTAATATTGTAATATTCAATTTTGGGTTTTCACTAGCTGTAAGCCATAATCATCACAATTAAAATAAAGAAATGCTTGAAATGTACCACTCTGTGTGTTATGAATCTATATGAGTTTCACTTTTTGAATTGAATTACTGAAATAAACTTTTTGATAAACACATTTTTTGAGATGCACCTGTATATTTTGCCTACTACTGGCCACAGATCAGCCAGCAACCTCTGTGTGGTAACAGTCTACAACTACACTGGCTTGGGTTACTTTTAAGGCCTTGTTCATACTATGGTGCAGAGACGTCAGTTTTTCTGCATGAGTTCTGCAAGGGCTAAAAAAACAAAAAAATGGTTCTCTATGTGCCCTGTATGCAGTTTTGCTGCAAGGGAAAAAAACTAACATGACATCAGCCTTGGTGTGAACCAGTGGTGTACTTACGGGGGGGTGCAAGAGGTGTTCTCTGCAGCTGTGATGGCTCTGTGTTCGTGTGAGACGGCTGCTCTGTCATTGAGCTCACATCGAGCTCTATACTGCCACCTCTGGCTGCTTCATGTAGGTGCACCCCTCGTGTTACTGCCTGTACTGTATTTTCACAGGGACATGTGGAATCAAGACCCGGGACAAGGACAACCACCTTACAAGTGGGGGCTGTGAGTACAAGTGAAGGAAGGAGGCTGTTTGTGTACGGGGGGGCAGAGCTGTGTGTGTGTTTTACAGGTGTGTGGGGGGGCAGCTGAGTGTCTACAGGTGTGAGGAGGGCAGGTAAATGTCTACAGGTGTGAGGGTGGCGGGCAGCTGAGTGCATACAGGTGTGTGGGCTGAGTGCGTACAGGTGCATGAGGATTCTAAGTGCATACAGGCATGATCAGTGAGGGGGGGTGCCAAATGCTCTAGGTATGCCTCTGGTGTGAATAGAGCACATAAGTGATGTGCATGAAAACTGAGGTAAATTGATCTCTGCAAGTAATATCTGTGAGGTTTTCCCATCAGTTCCTATCAATTTTCATGCACGTATGGTGTGAACGAACCCTTAGTCTTCTTCACTGTGATGTACTGCACATGCATAATTCTTTTCTCAATAGATCTTTTTTGCATTCAGTATTCTCAGTAGATCCTAATGGGAAAGCCCTTGCAAAAGTTTCCTGTGTAAGACTCGCTGGGCATTTGTTAGGAATATTCTATTTTGCTATTCTTTATAGCAAAGCCTGTGGTTTTCTGGCCTTAGGTAGTTAGTTAAAACAATAGATAAGAAAACAAATTAAAGCAACGTGTCCTTAGACGCCATTTTAGAATCATCAGTCTCCATACTAGATAAAATAGTCACACGATAAACATTAAAACTTTTCCAACATTCCCTCCTCTTGTGCGGCTATTTTATCTCAACACATCTCGATGATGGCCCCTGTGTTTTATGCATTTTCGGACTGTATGTCATTAAGTTGAGCTTCAATGTCCAGACAGGTCTCCTCAGAGGCAGGGAGGGCTTGATACATTGTTCTTGTGACTGCAGTTTCAATCAATTATTGTGAAAGTCCTCAAATACAGGGAATGCAGCAACATCCACAAGTAACCAAGATGGCTAAAAATACGGCAATAGAGCTCAAACATGAGGTGATAAGTCCAGTCCAGTCCATTTCCCGAACCAACCTTCAAGCCAGTATGTGAATGGATCATAAATACCGCTAATTCATTCGATAGAGCAGTCAATCCTTCTAGGGTTCTGGTCACAGTCCCTCCAGGAGCTGTATTGTTAGGGATAAAGGTGCAACACATAGTACCGAACATTTTACATACTCCACCTCTCTCAGCTAATATCATACCTAGGGCCATACGGTTTTGCCATGCCATTCGGGATGTGGGAGCTAGCTGTTCTGCAAGACCCTTCACTGCGTCCCTGGTATAGTTCACAAATCGCTGTTGGTTATAATATATATAGTTGACCCAATCAACATTCTTATTTATAGTCACCCACCAGAAAAGAGACTCCAATCCAGCTGCCACTTGGTTCCTAGCCTTAAACTCATCTGGAACTCCACGCGGAACCCCAATCTCGTCTATGTAGATCTGAAAATCAAATGACCCCCTGGGAGAGGTATTTCTTCAATACCGTTGGTGACTCTGACAGGTGTTCTGACAGGATTCTCAGGGGCATAGCTAACTGGACCATAGCACAATCCTCTTGGGCATTGGCAGGTATCCTACCTCGCAGTTTCTTATCCCCACACATCCACCAGAAATCAGCTCTCTGAATGTGATGTTTAACCCAGTCACCATTGCCCTCATTAATCCTCTCCCTACAGTAGTCATCGGGTAGTGACCAAAGATCCACCCCGCTATGGTTCCCTGGGAGTGTAAAACAAGTAAATTTGCCCGGATAAGCAGTAACCACTGGAGGTATCTGAGGTCTTTGTACTGGGGGAAACAACAAACTCAGTGTGTGACAGGTAGAATTTGTTTCAGGTTTATAGCTCTTATTATACAACCGCAACATACATTTCAAACCTTCTGGATCTGTATTGTAATCTAGAGGAAAAGGGACTGGTGCTAAATGTGGTCTGGCTCCGGCACAAACTAAATAATTTTCTCTTTTTAAGGTTTTAGCTGTATATCCATATAACCATTCTAGCCACTCATTTTGTTCCTGATATCCTGTCTCTAAGGCTATGACATCCTCTACAGTTAAGTTAGTGAATCTCACGGTTTTACTAAAAATTTCTATTTTAGTGTGGCCCTCCTCCTTTTTCTCTTGCGTCTACCTTCTCCTGTTTAGTTTTATTAGGTGGTAATACTTCGAGGAAAAATTTGCCTGAGAGGTCAGTTCCTGACGCCCATGCTCCCATAGAGTACAACCACTGATCCTCCTTCCTCGGCTCCTTTAATGTTATCAATAATTGGTTACAGTTCTCGCTATGTGTGTAGGGGGAGTTGGCCACTTTTGTAATTGTGAGTCTTTCTTTTATTCCACTCTATTTAGGCCTTGGTAGATTATACCCCCAATCTTGATGCGCTGTGGTCCACAAGGCCTGATCCCATGCTTGACATCCTGCCCTGTTCCAGAGCCAGCAAATGTATTTATCTGCCCATAGAAGTCCCCTAGCCCCAGTTGTATCCCCGCAATCTGCAATCTGACAAAAGTCAACTAAAATGGTACTAGTTATTCCTTCTATGAAGGTTAAATTCAATGCTTTTCCTGTTCTTTCCCAATCCAAAGGTTCCTCTGCTCTTTGATAACGTATACCCCCTCTTATGGATGCCTCTCCTAGAGTTACCAGTAACCCAAGGATAATTATTGTCCCTTTCATCCTACCCAGCTACAGAGTTTCCAGCGGGTAGGGGAGTTGAAGGGGAGGGGGACTTCACCGGTTTGAGACAAGGCCCACCTTGTGTGAGACCTCCCTTTGTAGCCAGATTTTCTGGATCTCTTGCAGCCAACTGGCCCTACTCTTCCTGTAAAACCTTTTTGCAATAGGACTGGTGAATCCAGGTAGACCTCTCTGCAATCCTTATGGCTGTGGGAGTGGTGAAAAGAACCTGATACGGCCTCTCCCACTTGGGTGAGTGTCAATGTTTTCTTTTTATTACTTTTACCAGGACCCAGTCTCCAATATGGATTTTCTCTTCTCCTTGGATTGGTCCTTCTGGAATAGAACAGACTTTATTAATTTGTTTCTGTTTCAACAGGTTAGACATATATTCTGCTAAAGTAAGGTCAGATTCTTCAGCTGGTGTTTCATTTGGTAGTAAGGGTATTCTATATGGCCTTCCATGTATAATTTCAAACCTTCTTTTGTGGGTGTAATATGCATACTAGTCACAGCCAATGGTAAGCAATACATCAAATTTTTACCTGTTTCTTCCAAAGCTTTTTTCAGCTTATTTTTTTAGGATTCCATTGTGTCTCTCCACCAATCCAGCTGATTAGGGGTGGTAGGCGCAATGGTTTTTTACTACCCATCACTTCTGTCAAATGTATAGTTTTATTTACAAAATGGGGTCCATTATCACTGAAGATCTTTTCAGGAATTCCAAATCTAGGAATTATATGTTTTAGTAATGCTTTTGCCACAGTCTGTGCATCTGCACTTCCTGTCGGGTATACCTCCACCCATTTGGTCAGGGCATCTATGATTACCAAACAATATTTCTTCCTTTCACATTTGTCTAATTCAATAAAATCCATGCAAATGTGTTGGAATGGATATTGCGGTGTGGGGAACTTCCCTTTCCGTGGTCTATTTAACATCTCAGTCATCCCCCTGTTTGACACATGAGTTGCTCCATGTGTCAATACTGCTACATACCTAAATAAGGATTTTGGCAATACCGGCTTTCCTTCAGGTGATGTGTAGATGTTATCTATTATTGTGCAACCTTTTGTTTTCCAATATTGTTTCTCCCCAGGGGATGCATTCTGCTGCATATCAGTAAGGACTGTATGATCTATCTCTATGATTTCCTGTTCTGTCATTATTTGATGTGTTTCTTGTGCCGCTATTTTAGCCGCTTCATCTGCCCTTTTATTTTCCTCCGTGATGGGGTCTGTATGTTTTGTGTGTGCTTGACATTTGCAGATTGCAAGCTCTTTTGGTAACTGTATTGCATCTAGGAGTTCTAGAGTGAAGTCTGTGTATGAAATTGGCTTACCACTGGAGGTGACCATCCCCCTGTTTTTCCATTGTTGTGCAAAAACATGTACTGTTGAAAATGCATATTGACTGTCAGTGTATATAGTTACGGATTTTCCTTTTGATAGTATGCATGCTCTTGTCAGTGCTACAAGTTCTGCTACTTGTGCTGAATAATGTTTTGTTAATGGCCTAGCTTCTAAGATTTCATCCTGTGTCGCTACTGCATATCCAGTTGCATTTGTGCCATCTGGATTTTTCTTGCTGGAGACATCAACAAAAAGTGTCATGTCAGGAAAGGTGTAACAGACACTGCATATGGTACTTTGAGTGTCAGCGGGTGATATAGCACTATAAATGCTGAGGCCTTAACTGCTTCCGCTGCAGCTACCACTGCCTGAACACAGGGTGGAAGTGCTCTAGTTACACTGTCTAGTGTTGTAGAATAGTAAGCAATCGGCCTCATACAGGAAAGGTGTAACAGACACTGCATATGGTACTTTGAGTGTCAGCGGGTGATATAGCACTATAAATGCTGAGGCCTTCACTGCTTCCGCTGCAGCTACCACTGCCTGTACACAGGGTGGAAGTGCTCTAGTTACACTGTCTAGTGTTGTAAGCAATCGGCCTCTGACACCCGCCATGTGACTGTAAGTACTGATGTAATATGACCTTCCCTTGAGTCTACTGTTTGTTCGAAAGGTTTGTCATAGTTTGGTAAGGCTAGTACTGATGAGCTAGAAAGGACTTGTTTTAGGTCAGTAAAGGCTGTCTGTTTCCTCATTCCATTTTATAGCGTCCTGTGGGGCCATGGGGTTCCCATGTATGGCATGGACCAACGGGGCAGTCGGTATTGAATACCCGGGATCCAAGCCCTACAGAAATTTGTCATGCCCTAAAAAGACATCATTTGTTTCTGGCTTCAGTACCTGGAGGAGGGCTCGAATTCTCTCCTCATCCAGGTGTCGACCTTCTTTTGAGATATTATACCCTAAATATTTGACCTACTGTTGCCACAACTGGAGTTTAGTTTTATTTACCTTATGCCCTTGGTTATGGAGGAAATACAACAGAGCCATTGTGTCAGTCCTACAAACCTCCTCTGAGGAAGACGCCACTAGGATGTTGTCTACATAGAGGAGGAACTGGCTTCCCCCTGGGGGTACAAATTGAGCCAAGTTTGAGGACATTGCCTGTGAAAAGTTGGTGGGGGACTCACAATAGCCCTGGGGCAACCTGGTGGAGGTATATTTTTTTTCCCCAGTAGGTGAAGGCAAACCAAAATTGATGGTCGGGTGCACCGGAATACTAAAGAAGGCGTTACTGATATCAATCACAGAAAAGTATTAATTTCCTGGATCCAAATCATTCAATAGTGTGTGTGGATCTGGTACCACAGGAGCTCTTGGTATAACTGCCTGGTTAACAGCTTGTAAATCCTGTACCATTCTCCAGCCTGTGGAAGGCGGAGCCTTCTTAACAGGAAAAAGAGGGGTATTGCAGGGGCTGTCAAGACACGGAATAATCACCCCTGTTTGTAAAAGTTCATGTATTACAGGGGCTATACCCTCCTCTGCTTCCTTCTTAAGGGGGTATTGTCTTTGGTGGGGTCTGTGGTGTGATTTTGGAGTAATTGTAAAAAGTAAAAGTTACTGGTTGGACTCCTTTCATGAGTCCCACATCTGCTGGACCTTTAGTCCAGTGTCCCTGGGAGCCTATCTAACAGGTGACCCCCCCCCCCCCCCCCCTTGTGTCAAGTATCATTCAGTTCCTGCAGCTCACATGTGTGCCGAGGGTGTTGTAATGGTTTAGTCTCCTAAGGGTTTGTGACAGAAATAACCTGTCGACTTACTTTTGTAAAGGTCAGGTACACTTACAGGAGCCCAATCTCTTAGGTCTTGGCATTCCCTCACAAACCCTCCCACCTCCCTCCAATCTGAGCTTTTGGGTTTAGCCAAGGATAGTTGTGGGGTGATTTCCCTAAACAGAACTTGTTCCTCGGGGGGTATACAACATGCCGATGCACAAAATCCCTCAACACTCCAGTAAACGGTTAATTGCAGAGTAACTTCCTTCTTTGAGAAAAATCTGGAGGCATAATAGCCATCATGCCCCAGAGTTCTCTTAAAATACATTGTGCAGTGAGCCCTATTTGGTGCCTGTAAATCTACTGTCCTACCTTCCGTCACGGTTTCAGCATAATTAATCATTTTGTCAACAGTATCAACTGTCTCCTTGTCTTTCATATACACATCTAAGGAGTAATAATAATGTGTTTCTTCTATTGGGTTCATGGGCCCCTGTCCTACCTGGACTGCAAACCCATTATTTTGTGCATTGACATGCGCATGGCTGACATTACGTCTCTACCCAAGAGATTTACAGGGCAGACAGTAGACAAGATCCCTCTGGTTGTGGGCTTGACCCCTGTCTCTGGCTCCACCAATCTCCCTTCTATGGCCTCTACAGTACTGACTTTGCCCCCAGAACCACAAGTACCTACCCCTGAACGTTTCTCCGGAGACCAGCAGAAATTCAGGTCCTTCAAAGATGCCTGCTTGTTATATCTGGCTCTGTAACCCCGGAATTTTTCCACTGAGACTGTCAAAGTTGGCTTCTTCATTTCCCTGCTGACCAATGAACCCCAGGCATGGGCCCACAGGTTATGGGAACAGAAGGACCCAGCTACTAGTTCAGCAGAAACGTTCTTTACAGCTATGTCGCAACCTTATGAAGACCCCCAGCGTACAGCCACTGCTGAGGCCGCTCTGAATTCTCTTCAGCAGAAATGGCGCCTGCTGGAAGACTATACTGTGGACTTCCGCCGGTGGTCTGCAGATACAGACTAGGATGAGGCTGCGTTGAAATACCAGTTTCGCCTGGGGCTTTCTGAATCCCTCAAGGACAAGCTGGCCAGGATCGGCATCCCTGCTACCCTCGAGGGGCTCATTCAACTATCCATCCAGTTGGATAGATGCCTTCGGGAGTGCCAGGCTGAACGTTCCCAGACTCCCAAGATCCTGGCCCCGGAGATCGGCGCTATGCCTGTTGGTCTGGTGCGATCCGCACTGACTCCTGAGGAAAAACAGCATCCGCGTCAAGCCAATCTCTGCCTCTATTGTGGCCAAAAAGGACACTTCCTGAGCAACTGCCCCATAAGGCCCAGCAAGTTACCCAAGTACTCTCCAGTGCACTTCCAGATGTCCAGAACTTCCTCTTCCCACTTTATCCTTTCCATCACGCTACAGTTGGCTAACAAGGGAGTTCAGCTTCAGGCCATAGTTGACTCTGGGGCATGCAGCTATTTCTTGGACTTGGACTTAGCAGTAAAGCTTGACCTGCCC
The DNA here is from genome assembly GCF_042186555.1 of Aquarana catesbeiana. Classification (NCBI taxonomy): domain Eukaryota; kingdom Metazoa; phylum Chordata; class Amphibia; order Anura; family Ranidae; genus Aquarana; species Aquarana catesbeiana. The sequence continues at coordinate 257,399,337 of NC_133328.1, read as the reverse complement.
CTGCTCCCCAAGAAACATAGATTGGAAGTTCTGGCTGATGGCACCCTGCCTAGCTCCGGTCCTGTGACACAAGAGACTGTTCCTCTTTTTGTTACTACTCCTGATGGTCATCAGGAATGTATATGTTTCGACATCCTAAGCTAACCTATGTTCCCCGTCATCTTACCCCGTGGCTCCAAGCCCACAACCCCCAGATTAACTGGATCAAGAAAGAAATTTCATTTACTTCACCTTATTGCCTACAGCACTGTCTTGCCCCTGAAACCAGCGATGTAGCCAGTTGCCGGTCAGTTCAACCTGTACCTGTCAATAACCAGAATATACCACCAGCCTACCAGGAGTTTTCAGACTTTTTTGACAAGAAAAAGGCCGATGTCCTGCCACCACACTGGTCATACGACTGTCGAATCGAATTACTCCCAGGAGCCGAAATCCCATTTGGTCGCATATTTCCCCTCTCGGAGAAGGAAATAGGAACATTGCGACAATACATTGATGAAAACCTGGAGAAAGGCTTCATCCGTTCCTCCTCTTCTGCTGGAGCCGGAATCTTTTTTGTCAAAAAAAAAAGACAAATCCCTAAGACCGTGTGGATTATAGGGAGCGCAATAAAATCACTATAAAAAAAGTTACCCTCTCCCTCTGTACTGCCCAAATATTTACTAAGCTTGACCTTCGGGGAGCCTACAATCTCGTTCGCATCCGTGAGGGTGACGAATGGAAAACAGTGTTTAGAACTGGCTTTGGACACTTCGAGTACTTAGTGATGCCATTTGGATTGTGCAACGCCCCGGCCACATTCCAACATTTTGTAAATTATATCTTTTTGAGAATTTCTAGATTACTTTGTCATCATCTACCTGGATGATATCCTGATATTTTCAACTCTCCTGATATTTTCACCCACCGTACGCATGTAAAAACAGTTCTGCACACACTACGGGAGCACAAACTTTATGTAAAAGCAGAAAAGTGTGATTTTGAAAAGGAGTCAATACAATTCCTGGGGCTAATTCTCTCCACTGGTGGTGTTGCTATGGACCCGCAAAAGGTGCAGGTAATCTTGGACTGGCCAACTCCATCAGATAAGAAGGGAGTACAAAGATTTGTGGGGTTTGCAAACTTTTTATAGGAGGTTTATAAAGAACTTTTCCTCCATCATCTCACCAATCACCCAAGTTACCCGTTTACATGCTTGGTTCCTGTGGTCTCCGGAAGCCCAATCAGCTTTTGACAAGCTCAAATCTCTTTTTACCTCTGCGCCCATCCTGCAACATCCTGATCCGGTCCTGCCTTACATCTTAGAGGTTGACGCCTCTGAAGTTGCCACAGGGGCAGTCTTATCTCAGCGTTGGGGTCCTAAGTCGTTGCTCCATCCTGTGGCCTTCTCCTCTCTGAAAATGAGTCCGTCTGAAAGAAATGATGACGTGGATGATCGAGAGCTCTTGGCTATTAAAACTGCCCTGGAGGAATGGCAGTATCTCCTTGAAGGTGCTCAGCGTCCCATCATGATATTCATGGATCACAGAAACCTAGAGTATCTTCGCACTGCTAAACGCTTAAGACCCCAACAAGCTTGATGGGCCTTGTTTTTTGCCAGATTCAATTTTCATATCTCCTTCCGCCCTGGGTCCAAAAACGGGAAGGCCGATGCTTTGTCCCGGATGTTTCCTGACACTCCCGAAGAAATCACTCCCAGCACTATATTGTCTCCACAGAATTTCCTCATGATTCAAACCAACCTGAGTTCCTCACTAAAACAAGCTTCTTCGCAATGCTCTGAACCAGAGGCACTATCCTTAAGAAACCAGGAAGGGTTTCTTTGGTATCAAAACAACATCCTCAAAGCAACGGTCAAACCGAAAGAACTAATCAAACTTTAGAACAGTATTTACGTTACTTCTGCTCCTTCTCCCAGGACGATTGGTCCTTGCTACTCCCATGTGCGGAGTTTGCATACAACAACTCAATCCATGCTTCCACCAATCAGTCACCTTTCTGGGCCAACTACGGTTTTCATCCCTCATTCTTGCTCAATTTTATACCAGAGACTTCAGTCCCCGCAGTCCAAGACAGGATAAAGGCCATTCAAGCTAATTACCTAACCCTCCAGGCAACTATGCAGAAAGCCCAAGAGAATTATAAAAAAACATTATGACAAGGGGAGGAGAGATCCCGTCTTTAAAGTTGGAGATAAAGTATGGCTTTCCTCAACAAATCTCAAGCTTCCTTGCCCCTCCCAGAAGCTAGGAACGAGGTTTATCGGTCCATTCACAATTAAGAAATTAACCCAGTGGCATTTGAATTGTCTTTACCAAGTTCCTATAAAATCTACCCAGTATTCCATGTTTCTTTATTAAAATCTGTTGTTTCCAGTCCTTTTCCAGGGAGAGAAGAAGCTCCACCGCCTCCAATCTCAGTGGATAATGAAACAGAATATGAAGTAGTAGCCATTCTGGACTGCCGTCAGAGAGGTAGGACTATTCATCTTCTTGTTAAATGGAAAGGTTACTCAGTAGAAGATAATTCTTGGGAACCAGCAGATAACATTCATGCTCCTAGATTGTTGCAGAGGTTTCAAGCCCAATACCCCGAATGATGGGCCCAACTGGGCATCCGGAGGTTGCCCCTTGGGGGGGGCACTGTCAGGGTAATAGCTGTAGGGCGGGTAATCCTGCCAGTATCCATCATGGTGGCACCAGGAGAATCTCTGTGCGCGCACGTAGGCGCATGACGACGGGCACACACAGGTGCGCAACAGCGGGAGCGCGCAGATGCGCGCGCATCGCGGTAATCATTGGTGCCCTCTTGCCTATTTAAGCCTGCTGTTGGTTTACGCTGGTTGTTGGATTATCATCAGCTTCCTGTGTTCCCTGTGCCTGTCGTTATACCTGCTTTCTATTACTACCCGGCTTGCCCGACTACTCCTGTGTTCCGCCTGCATTGACCCCGGCTTGGACCTGACTATTCTGCTCCACAATTGTACCTTGATCGTCCTCCCATGTTTGACCTCTGGCCCGGCTACCAACTCCGTTCCAGATTATCCTGCTCTACCTTATCTCAGACTGATTGCTGTATGAGCATTGGCCTGGCTCTGACTCCGCTCCTGGTTGCTCCACGGCTCCATACCTGGAATCTCTCCTTGCACGGTTGCCCTTCAACCTTACCAGTGCACCCAAGCAGCTCCCTGCTATCAACTACTCCGCAACAGTGCTCTGGCAACCCATGCCCCTTTGGGCACCGTATTCCCTGTCTCATTCCCAGGGTTACGCTGCACTTAGCCTCAAGGGACGCCCCCTCTGCAATCCGGCCTCACATCCAGGACTTTGACAGGCACATCTGCAGGGTGGATTAAGGTCCTAGACTGTACACACTTTCTTTTGACCATTAACTCCACCTGTGGTAAGTTTTCAACGTACCCGATCTTTTCCAGGTGGCTCACACATACCATTTCTAGTCAATCCGATTTGTGGGGGCCTGGCCCGTCAGCGCAATCCCTGGCCAAATGCCCCCATTTTCCACAAACCCAACATTCCCTTCTTTCTACCCATTCTTTATTCTTCCATTGTCCTCTACCCCTTCCTCTGCCTCTTGACCTGCTCCTTCCTCTAAAACCACCTGTGCCTCTCCCTCTATCAGACTCCTCTGGTTTCTCCTCGGCTGTGTACTCTTCTACATCCTCATCTCCTTCATCACCTTGCACAAAAACCTTCACTTTCACATTGTTTTTGCCATCATTTTCAAATATTTCTCAGAATGATTAGCATACTGCAGGGTGTCTAGGAAACTGGCAGTGCGGTATGTAATCATATTTTTAACAATATAGTCCTTATGATCTTATTTCAAGCCATTAACAAAAGCTATTTTTAACTGTTGTTGATATGCACTATTCACATCCTCAGCTTCGGGGAGCCTGGAGAACACTTTAAAAACTTCTCGTAAGTTATTTATATAATCACTGAAACTTTCTTTGTCTTCCTGTACAGTCATATTAATCTTTTGCCAGTCAGTTTGTTGTATCCATCGGGGATTGCATCTCTGATAGAAGGCAGTCAATCTGTCTGTCAAATCTTGACTATCAAGGGCCCGTGGTTCCCCTCTTTGTTGAGGGGGCACTGGGGCTACACAGGGGTCCCAATTTCCCTTTACTGATGCCCAATCTGATCCTAGAACCCTCCTTAAGGCCCTTTCCACTTTGCCCCCATTTAGCCTATAACTGTTCCTGAGACCTTCCATATTTTCAATGAATTCTGGGGCCCCAAACTTAGGATGTTTAATATGCTCGGTAGCCTTCTGCACGTCACTCTCAGTCCATGGTCTAAAAACAGTCATAGTTAGGGGCTGACCCTTTTGTCCACCTCTAGGGTTTGGAAAGTCTATTAAGGGATACCCTTCCGCATCCTCCGCGTCCTCCTCGCTATAATCTACTGTTTTTCTGGGTCTCTTCATTCCCTTGGTAACTCCCCATCCCTGGGACCATGCGTCAGTCAACGTCTCTTATATAGATCTGCTCATCGCACAGAGCTGACTGTCATCTGCGGAGATTGGGGAAATGGGGTTGTGGTTTTGTTCCGAGGCGGTTCCTCTAACGGGTGGATGTCACAGGGAGGGTGGTACTCTGGGCGGTGACCTGCACCTGAGGGGAAGGACCATTATAAGGAGGTGGTCTCTGGGGGTAACAAATGAGATCATCCTCTTTGTCCTCTAGGGGCAGTTGGGCTTGACATTTTTCTTTTTGTTCTCCTACCTTCTACGCCATTTCTGATACATACTTTTTTTTTTTTTTTCTTTTGGGCCCTAACAATTTAAGCTTATCCACTAACTCCTGACACCCTTTTACAGTTAGTTTACCATTGAATCCAAACTTCCTTTACCACTTAGCACAATACTTAACAGACTTCGGTTCCTTGCTATGCATAAATTTCTTCTCTTCTTCTAATGGCGCATTAGGAACACAACAACAACAGCAGCATAAAGCACAAGACATTCTTTTACAGAAACTATTCCCCCTGTTTCTTTTTTGTTTTTTTTTGAGTTTAGAATACAAGGCTGGTAATTCTACTCTAGAACCCTAACAAAATCTATAGAAAACAGCAAAGTCTAAACTCCCCAAACAGGAAATTATATATATATATGTATGTATGTATGTATGTGTGTGTGTGTGTGTATATGTATGTATATGTGTGTGTGTGTGTGTGTGTGTGTGTGTGTGTGTGTGTGTGTGTGTGTGTACATATCAATAAATATAAATATATATATATATATATATATATATATATATATATATATATATATATATATATAGAATATGAAGTTGTAAAGTTAGCAGTAAGGTTAAACATGAGAAAGAAGAGACTAAACACCCAGAAGAAAATTAGCCTCGCGATCTTTCTAGATCACTTAGCTACTTTTAGCGCTTTTAGATCGTCAAGCAATCAACCTCTGACGTTCGGTATACCCTTCAACAAATCTTTTTGTTATCTGTCCTGGACAGCAGGGAGTCCATTTTTTCTGTAGGCAACACCCCTAATGCCTCTGACTTCGACTGTTGGGATTTTCGAAATGTTATACATTCAGTCCCATTGTCGGCAATTACAACTCATTTAATCAAACAGAAAGAGAAGAAGAGACTTAGAAAGGAATTAAGAATATTTTAAATTGTCTTGCCTCTCAAACATCTTGTTGGACTGGATCACGCAGGTTCAGAACCAGAAGGTGGTTCCAGGTCCCGGTACCGACCAGCCCCAATTTTACCACTAATGTTAAGTGGGGGAGACTTTCGTTCTCAGTGAACTTTGAAGTCCAGTACTCACCGAGGTGTTGGTCGGGACCGTCCGACCCGGGATCCACTCGTTAGTTCCGACTCGAAGGACCAAAATGTTAGGAATATTCTCCTGTGATCAGTCAAACTCCAGATGTATTGAAAAGCATACAATTTAAGGATGAGCTTCTTACACATTTGAGTAAAAAGCAGAAGTCATCCAGAATACAGGATGTAACTTTTTCTTTTGTGAGAACAACAAAAAGAATCCTATTGGCTAGAAGCTCACTGGTGGCTTATGACGCATAACCGCTTTATTTGCCAATTCACAGTGAGTTTCTTACAATGTTATTCCCTTATATAGCAAAGCCTGCGGTTTTCTGGCCATAGGCAGTTAGTTAAAACCATAGATAAGAAAACAAGTTAAAGCAACGTGTCCTTAGACGCCATTTTAGAATCATCAGTCTCCATTTTAGATAAAATAGTCACACAATAAACATTAAAGCTTTTCCAACAGCATTCTTGCACGGAGATATGAATTTTTCCCTCACCCCAACATGACAACGCAAGCCTGGTGTTTGCCTACTCAGACACTGAGTGCTGCACTGTGGGAAATTTGTGGGAGGTGTAATGTGTTCTCTCATACCGAGAAGCACTGTGCATTTTTCATCTGCAGTGCATCAGGGTGACGGGAAGGTT